>NW_028174886.1:2917033-2989533 GCF_963971535.1 Notolepis coatsorum | reverse complement strand
ATAGACGTTTTGATGTGACCGATTGAACCTCTAGCTGAATATCTGTGCCTGGAGACCTTACAGTATAACACAAGGGTTTGGGACAGGGTTTACTGCAGCTCGATACCGCCACCTGGGAGAATCTGGCCGATACTGCACCCTCAGCGCATAATTACTGCACGTAACGGCAACATACTGGTCCCTGGCATTAAATAGGATATTTAAGTCGGAAAAAAAGAAAAATGAATTAAACACGTAATATTATGTGGTCTGGCACCCAACGGTTGTCGGGCAATCACGTAATATTACGTGGATGGCCCCCATTGAGTTAAAGAGACAGGACCATGATTGAGCCTCATACACTTCCACTAGAGAAACACACAGACACTAGGGATGTGCATCTCCATCACTGAGGCCGATGCGATGCGCATCTCGATACGTTGCCAACGATACGATAAGATTTAAGATTTGTTTATTAAGGACAATGCAAATGAATGAACATCATTTACATGAGTGTATGCATAACATCACAGCATGATAATAATAATAATAATAATTCATTTAATTTATATAGCGCTTCTCAATAACCCGAAGTCGCTGACAGTAGTCGGGAGCAGGGGTACAAACAAAGAGGCGAAAGCAAAGAAACAAAACAAAACAACAAAGAAACAAAAACAAAGGAACATGAGACCATGGGGGGAACGGGGGAGACAGCCTGGTGGCACAAAAAAAAGACTAGAGACATATCGATCAGGTTGGAGGGGAGGGGGGGGTTTAGGGGTGGGGGGGGTTGAAGGCAAGGGAGAACAGGTGGGTTTTGAGGCGAGCTTTGAAGGTGGAGAGTGTAGGGGAGTCTCTGATGGACTGGGGGAGGGAGTTCCAGAGTCGGGGTGCAGTGCGAGAGAAGGCCCGATCTCCGAAGTTTTTGAGCTTGGATGTCGGGACAGTGAGGGAGGCAGTGGAGGAGGACCGGAGGGAACGGGTTGGGCGGTAGGGGAGAAGGAGATCAGTCAGGTAGGGGGGGGCCAGGCTGTGGAGGGCTTTGAAGGTGAGGAGTAGTGTTTTAAAGTTAATGCGGTGTTTGATCGGGAGCCAGTGGAGGGAGTGGAGGACAGGAGTGATGTGTTCGCGGGACCGGGTGTTGGTGAGGAGGCGGGCGGCTGAATTTTGGACCATTTGCAGTTTATGGAGGGAGCGGGAGGTGATACCAGTGAGGAGGGAGTTGCAGTAGTCCAGGCGGGAGGAGATGAAGGCGTGAATGAGGGATTCAGCAGCGGGGGGGGAGAGGCAGTGACGGATTTTTGCGATGTTGCGGAGGTGAAAGTAGGATGTTTTGACGATGGAGCGGACGTGGGGGTCAAATGAGAGGGTGGGGTCAAGGAGGACACCAAGGTTGCGGACTAGGGGGGAGGGGGTGATGGTGGAGTCGTTGATGGTGAGTGTGATGGGTCCGGATCTGGTGAGGGTGGTTTTGGTGCCAATGATGAGGAGTTCAGTCTTGTCACTGTTGAGTTTGAGGAAGTTGTGGGTCATCCAAGTTTGGAGTTCGGTGATGCATGATTCAATGTGACTGAGGGGTGGGCTGTGGGGGGATTGTGTACTGATGTATATTTGGGTGTCGTCAGCGTAACAGTGGAAGTTGAGGTGGTATTTGCGGATGATGTGACCAAGGGGGAGAATGTAGCAGATGAAGAGCAGGGGGCCTAGGACTGAGCCTTGGGGGACCCCCTGTGTGACTGGGGAGGGGGGGGAGGTGTGGCCGGAGAGGGAGATGAATTGGTGTCTGTCAGTGAGGTAGGAGGAGAACCAGTCAAGTGCTGTGCCCTCAACACCCAGTTGGTGCAGCCTTTGGAGGAGGATGGAGTGACACACTGTGTCAAAGGCTGCACTGAGATCGAGTAGGATCAGGATGTTGAGGGCACCGGAGTCAGCGGAGATGAGGAGGTCGTTGATGACCTTTACCAGTGCAGTTTCGGTGCTGTGAGCGGGACGGAAGCCAGACTGAAGGGGTTCATATAGGGTGTTGGACTGGAGATGGGAGTGGAGTTGGGAGGCAGCAATACGTTCCAGTGTTTTTGAGAAAAAAGGGAGATTGGATATGGGGCGGTAGTTGGAGAGGGTGGATGGGTCGAGAGTGGGTTTTTTGAGGACAGGGGTGACAGCGGCGAGTTTGTAGGGGGAGGGGACGTGGCCTAGGGATAGTGACTGGTTGAAAAGGGCGGTGAGGTGGGGGATGAGAGCAGGGAGGCAGGCTTTGGTGAGAGTAGTGGGTAGGGGGTCAAGGGAGCAGGTAGTGGTCTTGGAGGTAGTCATGAGGTCCATGATGAAGGAGGAGTCAACTGGGGCGAAGGCAGTAAAAGGGGTGGGAGGGATGGAGTCAGGTGGGGGAAAAATGTTGGTGGGGGGGGCGAGGGTGGGGGAATTGGCGATGCGGGCAGTCAGTGAGCTGTTGATTAAAGATACTTTATTATTAAAGAAGAGGAGAAACGAGTTGCAGAGGTCAGGGGAGGAGAGTGAGTTATTGTCCGGGGGTTGTAAGAGTTTCTTGACAGTGGAGAAGAGGGTCCGGGGGTTGCGGTTGCTGCTGTTGATGATGGTGGAGTAGTGGGCAGATTTGGCAGCTTGGAGTGCATCACGGTAGGAGGAGACGTGCTGTTTGTGGAGGTCGGCGTGGATGGTGAGGCGGGTTTTTTTATAGAGGCGTTCGAGTTGACGGCCGGTCTGTTTCATGGAGCGGAGTTCCGGAGTGTACCAGGGGGAGGAGGTGGTGAATGAGACAGTGATGGTTTTCAGGGGTGCCAGTGAGTCGAGGGAGTCAGAGAGAGTAGAGTTGAGGAGGAGGGCATAGTCGTCGGGGTTAGAGGGGGCGGAGTCAGGGGGAAAGGCGGAGGATATGGATTGAGACAGTGTGAGAGGGTCAATGGATTTTATGTTACGGAAAGAGATGGTGCGTTTGATGGAGTGGTGGGGTGAGGGAAGGGGAGCAGAGAAAAGGATGCAGTAGTGGTCAGAGAGTGGGAATGGGATGGGGTGAGGATTGGATATGGGTAGGGAGGCAGAGCAAACAAGGTCAAGTGTGTGGCCTTTGTTGTGGGTGGGGAAGTTGATGTGCTGGGTGAGGCTAAAACAGTCAAGGAGGGAGAGGAAGTCAGGAGTGAGGTTTGAGTTTGGTTGGTCAACATAAGGACGTAAATATGCCGGGAATAGCACAGGGCTAATTTCCACCCGTAGTCCTAACATAAAACAAACACAAAACGGACCTTACAACGTTCATTCATAAAAACTGACATCACTGACATGACCACACTATCATGACATTCAGTCATTCAGTACAACATCACTAACATCCCTAATGAGTGCATATTTGGCTGCCATTTCCTGAGTTGGCCCCTAAAGGTGGACAGGGTGGTACATTCCCTTAAGGGGACCGGAAAGCTGTGCCATGTTCCACTTCCCTTTATCGATAGAACATTTTTGCTGAAGGCTGTCTTTCTAAAATGGACCTCACAATCCCCTCTGGTGTTTGACCTAGTGGCTAATCCAGTGTTCCTTTTCTCGTGGATAAACTCCTTGAGAAGGGGAGGGGCTAATCTGTGCAGGCATTTATATACAAAGCAGGAACTTTTATAACGTCTGAGGTTTTCAAAATTTAAAATTTGATGCTTATCCAGGATTTTACAGTGGTGGTATGAGTACTGTTACATACATACATTAACGATACATTTGAAGCACCGGGCGATGCGATACGATTCACCCCTGTTGAGATACAGTTAACTGTTCGATATATTTGATTCAACATAATGCGATTCGGGGCGATACGATGCGATTCAACACGATGCAAAATAATGATACAGTTATATGGTATGACAGAGGATTTGGTTGTATTCCTTATATGCAGCTTATATTATTATTAAAAATTAAATAATCTACTGTAAGACAATTTATATAAAAACTCTTGGGTGCCTAAGACTTTTGCACAGTACTGTGTTTCTAAAAACACACAAAATTTATATATACACACTACTGTGAGAAAATAATAATCACACACAAAGGGATAATGGCTTATAGCAGACTTAATGATTTTATAATATTTCAGATAATGAAATTAAATGTTTATCATCAACTATCCAGTAAGTATTTATATTGTAACGTTTGGCCAGAGAGAGAGAGAGAGAGAGAGAGAGAGAGAGAGAGAGAGAGAGAGAGAGAGAGAGAGAGAGAGAGAGAGAGAGAGAGAGAGAGAGAGAGAGAGAGAGAGAGAGCGCGTTTGAGTTTGAGCGTTCTGATGTGCCATAGCTGACCACACCAGAATGGCATTTTGTCAACACAGTTGGAACCTGGAGGAAGCGATATAGAGAAACGACTTGCCAATAAATGTGATGTTATCTTTGAACATCTGTTGTCAAGCCACTTCAATATACCCCCCCCCCCCATTTCCTCACTAATGCAACTGGTGTTGCGGAGTCACGTTAGTTAGTTAACGTTAGATAGTTTGGCGTTAGCTGAGCGGCTAACAGTGGCTAACGTTAGCCAGTTGGTCTTCTCGACTTCCACTGTTTGTTGATAACTGTGACGTGTCTCTTGCCTTCCGTAGTAGCGAAGCAAAGATAGTCTCTGCTGAGTGCTGACAGAAGTGGATGAGAGGAAATTATATGAATGAATCGGTTTTGACCGATGCAATAACGCTACAATAGATGCATCGCGAGTTCAACCTGAATTGTAGCCGATGCACACTTTTTCCACCGGTGCACTCGCATCTTGAACGTCAATGCCGGTGTACCGATGCAAATCGGTGAATCTTAACATCACTAACAGACACACAACTATGGGAGGTGTCAATCAACTCAGTACAGACTTATACAAGAAGAAGAGATATTGTATCTCAATGGGACATTCCTGGATAAATAAAGGATAAATAATTTTTCTTTTTTAAACATGAATTGGTCTGGGTTAAACACGGCCCTATTCTGAAACCACGCCCACACTCCCTTTCATATCTCAAGAAGACTCAAGAGACTCGTGGGTGGCACCATTGGACTCATTGGCTTTCATTGGTCTATGTTTGCCCCGGCCCTACACTTAAGTCCTGCCCCTTTTCCGTATCTTGTGAATTGATTGTCATAGAGACTCGCGGGTGGTGCCATTAGACTCAGTGGGGATAGCTGCTTTCATTGGTCTATGTTTGCCCTGCCCCACGGAGATCCAGGTGTTTATTTGACACTCAAGAAGTCATCCACACAACACAAAATGTTGCACAAAGCATTCTCTCTTATTTCAGAAGCAAATCTTTCAGTTTAACTTTGAGTTAAATCCCCACACAGGTTTTCCATTAAAGGAAGGAGAGGAACAGAGGCTTTTTTATCACAGAAATGTATTTAATTCACACTGTAAAAACATACAACAGAGCTGACAATGACAAAATAGCTGATTATTCTGTTAGAGGAAAAGGTGATCACAGCGGAAAGTTAAATCAAAAACACTAGACTAAACTTACTGAACTTACAGTTCAAAATCTCACACACACACACACACACACACACACACACCCTCACACACAGAGGGGGGGGGGGAGAGAGAATGAATGCATGTTGGTGTTGCCTTCATATTTGGACCAATATCTCCAATTTACCCCTCAGCCCAAGCCTCAAGCAATGCTGACTCCGGGAGTCGAGACCGCAGCCTCTTGCATTGGACACAGATATGCATTTCTTAGAGAAAACTAATTTAAATATCCTATATATATTCTTACTTCCGCACACTGCCAGTACACTTTACATTTTTACAGAGAGAAGAGAATCTCCCGATTCAGATACAATTTAACACAAACATATATAAAAGTTATTTAATGTTTCTCAGCATTGACAGTGATGATGACAATCATAGTGAAGTATTTGATGTGTTTGAAGCTATGGTTTGAAGTGTTCTGACACCTATATTGTTTATTGTGCCACTTGAATGAAAATCACCTGTTGATGATTCAGTTGTGTAACTATGATAAAGAAAAATCTATTTTATGTATGCTTGATTGATTGATTGAAAATTGTATTAACAGATTGCAGAATGGGTACAATACAGTACAGCTCAATACACACAATTGGGATGCAGACAGAGAAAGACTTTTGTCTTGTTTACATCAGGGTCCCCCATTTTCATCATAACATATAAGACATACATGACATACAGGTAGACAGTACTGTTGCATCTAGACATTTATGACATACCAGATCTACAAATATACAGTACTGTTTGTGTACAAAAGGAGTCTGAAAAGAGAGTATATACATTTGAGGGGGAAGAAACTGTACATTGGAGGAGGTTGGGTTAGGACATTTACAGGGGCCAGTTTCGAATTGCAGTCTCCCGTAGGTGTTCTTTGAGAGTGGTTTTGGAAGTGGGTAGTGATTCACATTCCTTTACAGCTGGCGTTCCACATTGATGTGGCATAAACGTGTTTAGTCCCTTGTTTGTGCCGAATCTGTGTTGAACATGGTTTGTGGAACTCCCTCTGGTGTTGTGGTCGTGGTATTCAGTGACCTTTGGGAAGTATTTTGACATGTACATGGGTACCTTAGTCGTGTAGTGTATCTTGTAGACCAGGCCCATTGCAAGTTGCTGTACTCTGTCATCTACTCTAAGCCATCCTAGGTTGTCAAAGTGGGGTGAGGTCGGTTCTAGGAGTAATGTCAAGTAGTAGTCTGACCAGTTTGTTTTGTGATGTTTGTAATTTAGTTTTTAGCGCCTTTGAGGTGCTTTGGTACCATGAGGTGCAAGCATAGTCGTAGTACCCTTGAATGAGTGCTCCTGCCAGAGTCTTCAGGGTATTCTTGTTCACCAGAGAGGAGATCCGGTACAGGAATCTTTGTTCGTTGGTTGACTTTTTTTATTACATTGGATGCCATTTTGTCACAGGAAAGATTAGCCTCTAGGATGGAACCTAGGTATGTAATTTCATCTTTCCTTGTGACAATATTGTCACCCACTGTAACTGAGAAGCCGTCGGTCTTGCTGAGTTTGTTATTTGAACCGAAGAGAATGGACTCTGTTTTGCCCATGTGTAATGATAGTTTGTTATCAGCGAGCCAGGTGCAGATTCTGCCTAGTTCCGAGCTGAGGGTTTTTTCAACCTGTAACTTGTTCTTGTCAGAGACAACGGTAATGTATGATACTTTACACTGTACCAGAAATAAAAGGTAGGTTCCCCTGAATGATCAAAGGTATACAACTTGATACCCACTCAAAGAATAAGCTCATAAAATTTAACACTATTTCCAGATGAACCGCTCTGCGTCCTACTGGAATACAACCCTGTATCAGTACTAGCACTGAATACATTCCCACATTCCCACATGCACCTTTACACCTATCCACCTCCCATCCGCTCCTATATAAGCAGGGGTGTGGTCATACTAACAGCTCCTTCCTTGTTTTCACCACGGCGAGTGTCTGTATACACCACTTTGAGTTAGTGAAATTGTGAAGAGGAGCTGTTTAAACATTATTTCTTTATTTTTCTCTCTCTCACACATTTTGAGAAAAGGCTAAGTTATAATGATTTCTTCTGAGGGTTCAAGCGCTCGCAACGTCACCCTTCACCAGCGGTTCTCCGTTGCCGCCTCTGCTGTGCGTCGTGGGGCTGCGCTGACTCCACGGTCGTGGCAGTCAGACGCACCCGGGCGGCATCCGGTGGAGAGTTTGCCTCTCCGAGGAGCTGTTGCACCAAGGCCGTCCCCTGTGAGATGGCCTAGGTCCAGCTCTGGTTCCTCCGTCGGTGGGCCGTCGGCCGATGGGTCGACGGCTCCTCTGGTTGCGGAGGATCTGAGACGCAAGCTCTTTGCCTCTGCTCGCTCCCGTCGTAAGATGGTGAGCTGCAGGGGCGAACGGCCTGGCTTTGGGGATCTGCTGGAGCCAGACGAGGGTGCTTCTGCTCGGTCTCCTTGTCCGATGGAAACAGAGGATTTTATGGAGGGAGCGGGAGCGCTCTTGTTTGACGACCCGGTGGAGACATATCACTCTCCCCCTCAGGGTGTGGTAGAGTGTGATATGTCTCCTTGGGGTCCCTCGTCGTTCGGTGTTGGGTTAGAACCTCCGACTCGGGGACGGGATGCCCTGCTATCAACCCCGTCGGATGGTGGCGCCACACTGAGTGGCCGCCTCCCGTACGGGAGGGACGCAGGCTGCAAGGAGGGAGGTACGCATGGCGAATTACGTGCCTTGTTCCCGGAGCTCATGACGGCCGCCACAGCCGCTAATGGCGTGGCGTTGCCGCAGCCACTGCCTGCACCTGTCCCTGATGACTTGATAGGTCATCTCTGGCAACGTCGTCCTGTGAGGGAGACGGACGTTGTCTGTCCATTCTTCCCCTCAATAGAGGCCTATGTTCGTCAGGGACAGGTAATCTCCCGCATTACCGGCCTTACCCCTGCCTACGTGCCAGTCACGCGGGTGGCGGGTTTGGTCCATGGATTGAAGGAGGGGGTGCCTCGGCTTGATAGCCCTATGGCATCTATCCTTTGTCCCGAGGTGGTGTGGGAGCCGTTGCGGAAGCCGGTTCCCCAAGGGAAATCGGCTAGGCAGTTGGCCAACTGGGGTGACCAGTCATTCATCGCCGCGATGGAGAGCCTGGCTGCGACGTCTAACATCGTGCAGCTGGCGCGCTTCATGTCGGGGATGATGACGGGCGGGTCAGCGTTGGACGAGCATCATCACGTCCTTCACGCCCAGGCGGCTGGAGCCATCCTGCACCTGTTACAGCTGCAGGGAATCGCCGCCGGGAAGGTACGCGCCCTGGCCACCCTATCCCAGTGCCACCTTTGGCTGGAGCAGGCGCGGGTGCCGGAGCGGAAACGCATTCCCTTGCTCACAGCCCCCCTCTCCGATGCTGGGCTGTTCGGGTCAGCCATGCAGCAGATGACCGCTGCATGCAGGGACATCGAGGAGGAGCGCGCTGTGCTCCAGCCCCATTTTCCCCCACCCGACACTGCCGGTGCTGTTCGACGGAGGCTACGCCGTCGGGGATCCGCGACCGTCGCCACCGCCACCACCGCCACCGCTGCTGGGCCCTCGGCCAAGAAGGCCCGGGGCGAAGAGGGTGCCTCATCCGCCGCAGCCAGCCGACCCACGCCCGGAGGTGACGGTAGGGATTGTCGTGTCCAGGCACTCCAACACCGTCCCTCCGGGCCCACTCCGCGTGGGGGCAAACACTGCGCTGCTCGCGGCAAGCGCCGCTAGTTTTTCCCCTTGTTTACCCCTGTTCCCTTCCCCGTCCCAATCATATAATTTTGTTCGAATTAAATAAAGGGTCCCTCCTGGTGAGGGACTATTTTTTGTTACAAACTGTGTGTTTATTCACTATATATGTTGGGGATACGATGTGTGAACCTTTGCTTGTTTGGGATTGGTAGGAGAGCAGGACTTTTAGTAATTTAGCCTGGTCGCTACATATGTTGTGCTTAGCAAGGCCTGTGGCTAGCACTCGGTCGAACGTTTTTTCTTTCCTCATCCTGAAGAAATTTGTTTCTTCTTATGATGGTAAGGTTTACCGTTGTCTGAGGGGTTGTGTGCAATCTGTTACATTGGTAAACAATGGCATTGAGTCTACAGCTTGGAGTGTTAGCCTACGGAAGTGCTCATATGTTAGCTTGTACCCAGGGTTTTTTGGCTCTCTCTCAATCTTCTGTGTTTTCTTCTTAAAACATGAAACGGGGGTGTTGTGTTCACACGTAAACCTTCGGCCTTGTATATAAACCCTATTTGCAGACGGGTTGTCGTCTGTGACTAGCGTGCGTTGGGTTAGCTTATCCTGAGGGTATATGCTTCTCCGTTAGCATGCTGGCTACATAGGTTTCAGCTGCCTTGGCTTGTTTACCTTCGTATTCGGGGTGTGGGATCGTGAGGGGGTGTCCTGATAAACCCCTCTTTTCTGATTGGTCAGGGGGTTGGGCCCTCCGTCATTCAGCCCTGCAACACTGATTGGTCGGCGCGGCACGGGGCAGGGAGAGGGGGGGGGGGGGATAGGGAGTTCCATGACTCCTCGCCTGTAATGGTCTGTTAAGTCATGGGATTCCCCCGCTATAGGGTACCTCACTGGGTGCGTTTTTATTGGTTGCCGACTTCCGTGAGTTCTTACATGCTCCATATATGGACCACTGTTGTTGTCAAGTTGGTGTTATGGTGCATGGGAACTCAAGAGTTCTGCTGCGCCCTGTGTATGTGTGTCTTGAGCCTTTTATCACATGGCTCAATATCACGTAAAACTTTCGATTTATTGCTCACGTGGGAAGTCTCTCTGGGGGTGCCCCGTCCCCTCTATTATGGAGCAGGTTGACAGCGTGTTGTTTTTTCCCTCAGCCGCGTCATATGGGACCCATGTCTGTGTTTTTTGTCTGTAAAAAGGCGGCTTCTTGTCGTTCTCCCAGGCGGCTTGGAGGAACGGTATCTGGGTTCTTGTTTGAATTACCATTGATATGTTTTGGGTCTCGACGTGTATGTAGTGCTGGCCCTGGGTGCTTCTGATAGGAACCACAAGGCTTGCGTGCCTTGGTTGCTCATCATTAAACAGCATTTTATGGGGGAACTGGGATGGAGTTGTCTCTTCCAAGCGCCAGTTTACTAGGCTTGTCTCGACGTATTCTCGTTCGTCTCTGGGGAGTGTTAACGGAATAGATCCAAGCATTGCTAGGGGGGTCTCACGCCTTGGGGTGGGCCACCGGGCGCAGTGCTTGTGTTCCGACCGTCTGGGTGGCACCCTCTATGATGTTTTGGATCAACATGCGTACCTGCCCCCCTCCTGGGACTGGGGATGGCGGCGTGTTTAGGGCACGGGACTGGTTGTGGTCGCGCGGACCAATCCAGTTAACCCGCCGGGGTGCAGATCTGCTGTTCTGGTACCCTGAGGGACTTGTGCTTTTTCGGGGGGAAAATGCCGGGTCGGCCCGGGCGTTGCAGGGTTGATGTTATGGAGATGTTCGTGATTGTGTCACTGCGTGTTATCCTTCACTGTTGCTTGGTCCATGTTGTGTTCAGAGCCTCCTCCTCAGGGAGTTTCAGAGCCTCCTCGGTGAGTTCAGAGCCTCCCTCTCAGTGAGGGAGCCTCCTCAGAGTTTCAGAGCCTCCTCTGTGAGTTCAGAGCCTCCCTCTCAGTGAGGGAGTCTCCTCAGAGTTTAACTTGTACCTTGCGCTGTGCTAAAGGAGCCTGGTCCTTCTCCATTCTTTTTCTCCCCTCTCTTCTCCTGCTTGGCGGGGCTGGGAGGGGGCTGTTGAGGTGGTTCTTGTGGAATCCCTCTGGCATCCCTGTGTACGTCCCGGTCCGCCGGGCTCAGGTCTGTATTTATTTTCGACCTGCTGGCCTGGGTTAACCCCTTCTTGAAAACTGAAACACTTGTACTGTGGTATAGCCAGTGTATACCCGCAGTTGTGTTTTGGAGTTTTTCTTTTGGGGTTATAGGAACAACCACCTCATGTTAGAACCAAGGGGGTTGTTGGTTCCCTGGTGTGTTGGTAGTGGAGTCAACTCTCGGGGTAGGCCGGGTTTGGCCCCGTCTGCCTGTGAGTGTGCCCCCGCACCTTTCATGTCCGCAGTGATCCAGGCTCGGGTCGAGTGGCCTGTTGCCTGGATTGAGGGATCAACCTCTTGATGGTTGTCTCCCCGGTGCGCTGCCTGGTCCCGCTGTGGGTGTAGCCTTTTGAGTGCTTCGGAGCGGCGTGCTGTTGGGGGGAAGGGCCTGCTCTTGGATGGGCCCTGTCCGAATACGCTGGCGTTGTGGGGGGTGGTGTCACTAGTGACCGCCTGGTGGGGTGCCTCATCAGGCCCCCCTTTTTCCGGGGGGTCCAGTCCCTTCCTGGGGCTGGGTCCACCTTCGCGCTCCGCTGCTACGGCCTTGCCACGGGGTTGGGTTTGCCCTTGACCCTGTGATGTTGGGGTTTGTGAATTTTTTATTTTTTTTGATTCCCGTTCGTTCCCTAGTGGCGTGTGGGTTGCGCGTTTGTGTAGTCGTGGGTTCTTCTGTGGAGGTAAGTCCCACGGTCTGCTCACCCTGTGCGTTTGAGTTGCTAGACCCCTCTTCGCACAGTCGGATCCAATTCCCTCCCGTCCTCCATTAGGGGGGTCCGGGGGGCTCAGGTCCTCCCCGGTTCTGATGGTTGTGGGGGGCCTCAGCGGGTGTATTTGTCGAGCTTCCGCTCTGCTCAGCTCCTGTAGTCCAGTAGGACGCAGAGCGGTAGCCATACGATATATAACGTACGGTTATGTCTATAACCATAGTTATATGAGTATGGCGGATGCTCTGCGTCGGACGCACTGAGGACCCTGTGGTTTTCACCTTGTGGTGAAAGTCTGGGGAAGGAGCTGGTAGTATGACCACACCCCTGCTTATATAGGAGCGGATGGGGGTGTGGCCAGGCGGATAGGTGTAAAGGTGCATGTGGACATTTATTCAGTGCTAGTACTGATACAGGGTTGTATTCCAGTAGGACGCAGAGCGTCCGCCATACTCTTATAACTATGGTTATAGACATAACCTTACGTTAAAGGAAGTAACATTCAATCCAGCAAAGGTTTTTTCTAACCTAATATTATTTGGAAATGCAATTGTTGTGCCTTCAAAGCAAATCGATTTAATATTGGCACATAATGGACTATGAATATACATGTCTACCTTCTCATACTATACTTGTCATCTGTACGTGTGCTCTCTCTATATATATATTTATTTTTAACGAAACTTATGAACAGCAGTCCTACAGGTAGTTTTGATGTCAGTCCTACAGGTAGTTTTGACATAAATCAATTAACATAGACTTAGTCAAGTGCAACAGAGTAATTAGAAAACATTCTTGAGCATTTAAAATCAATAAATCCGTTAAGACAGCTGTATGACACCAGATGGCTGATGTGAATTGCTGACAATGCATCAGCCTGCGTGTGGATTTGTCAGAATAATGAGACCATACTAAGGTTGCCACGGTGATGTGAAATTTCCCATAGCTAATAAACTCATGACAACACCGGTATTACCAGTGACATAGGACATTTGACATAATGACGCTCAATATGTAAAGCAGCTAAATTGATCCGCTGTGTCTAGTCTGTTTTTAATTCCTCAATGTATCCATTTGGTACTACACTCTGCAGACATGCTCTCCTCTCACTCTCTGTTTCTGACTCTTTCTTTTCTCTCTTACTGTGTGTGTGTGTGTGTGTGTGTGTGTGTGTGTGTGTGTGTGTGTGTGTGTGTGTGTGTGTGTGTGTGTGTGTGTGTGTGTGTGTGTGTGTGTGTGTGTGTGTGTGTGTGTGTGTGTGTGTGTGTGTGTGTGTGTGTGTGTACAGAGTCTGTGAGGCTTGTGAATGGATCTGGTCTGTGTTCAGGCAGAGTGGAGATGAAGTCTGATCAGGCGTGGAGGTCACTATGTGAAGCTGACTTTGACAAGCAGGATGCAGAGGTGGTCTGTAGGCAGCTTGGCTGTGGGGCTCCTTCAGCCCTCCAGGGGGCGCTCTATGGAGAGGGAGAGGCTCCAATCGGGACCAAAGAACTCCAGTGTAAAGGCAACGAATACCATCTCCTGGACTGTGTCACCTCAGACTCAGATAGAAACACCAGCTCACCTAGCAGGACTGTTGGCCTCACCTGCTCAGGTATGGAAAACATTATGAATTACTCATTGGTTTAATTAGGATTTACACTTTTAATAATGATATAACTGGTTTAAATATAGTATTTTCATTTATTTATTTATTTATTTACTGACTATATTCAAAACATTATTTCATGTTTTTAAATAAAAACAGTATGTCGCAATCAAGCTGATTTAATAAATAAAATCAAATAAAATCAAATGTATTTGTAAGGCCCGACAACACACGTTAATGTCCCCATGGGCCGGACACGTCTTCTTTAAACAATTCAAGAAGAAACATCACAATAGGTCAAGAACAAGAACACCATAAAGTCCAAAAAATTAAAATAAATGCAACACTCCCAGACATACCCCACGCGAAGGTAAGGAAAAACTCACTAAAACTTAGCAATAGGAAAAAATGCACTACAGGCAATGTGGAGGAGAGAAACCTTAGAAAGGCCATTCAAGGGGGGATCTCCCTTCTTAGATGTCGGTGATAGTAGTGTTGCAGTAAAACAGGTGAGCAGTTGGTAAAGCATGCACTCACATGTGTGAGTGAGTGAATGCGATAGCAACTGAACATTTTGAAAGATTAAAGATACAGCTGATAGCGGATCTATTTGAGGCAAAGGGGCGGCGCAGAGGGTCACATCCTCCCGGTCATCATCACGGGACGTCCGACACTCCAGTCATCACTCCAAGACAGGCAGAGACAGGGAGACAGGGAGACGGGACAGGCGTTAGACAGTTTGTGTGATTGTGATGGGCGGACATAGCAATAGATACAAGTGGTAAGCATATATGTGAATAGAATATATATATGTAGTAAGCATATTATGTGAATATAATAGAAGTACTTAACCCAGCAATGAACTCCACGTCTGAACCATGTTGACAGACCACGGACAGAAGACGGTAAGAAGCTGATCCATGGCCTCCGTGGTGCACGTAGAACAGTCACTGCAATCTTGGCGAAGACCCCGAGACATCCACCACCTTAGTCAGCACTACGAGACAACCACTCAAAAAGATGGGGGGGGGGTTGGGACAGGGGTTAGAGAGTTCCCATGTTTGTAGTGGGCGGAGATGGAGCAATAAATACATGTAGTGAGCATATGCATACATGGTGACAGTAGAATCATAGTATATAAGAAAATAGTGAAATTGAGTAATAGATAGAACTACTGCAAGCGTATGGATACAGGGTGAGATACAAGACAATAGCTCAGGGCCGTATGCCCCGTGGGGGCAGGAGAAGCCACTCAGAAGGTTCAGCACTGCAGGCCAGACAGAAGGCAGTATGAAGCTGTTCCATGGGACCGGTTGAGACAGAGACAGAGGTTAAAAAGGTTCTCCCATGTCTGCAGAAAAGAAAAATATTGTGTATATTACTAGGCTTGCTTAAATTGTGATGAAACAAAAGAGAATATGAATTATGATTTTTCTTTGCATCTTTGACAGGGAATAACACCATGCTAATAATGACCAAACATTAGAAACTGCCACTGATCTCGTTCAGTACCTTCTTGAGATCATTTGTACAAAAAATCTAAGGAAATGAATTAAGGGAAGATGATTAAACAGAAGGTTCTGTAGATACAGTACTGAATTCTCCCATCCGGACCAATGCAATTTGAAATATTATTATAGAATATAGAATAGCAGGCTTATAAATGACCTTATTATAGCCAATTCGCACATTTATATATATACATATATTATCTTTCAAATGGCAGAGTTCAATTTGGATTTAGTATCACCAGGCGTGCAGATAATGAAATCGACTGTACTTTTTTATTTTCACCACAGTGCAACCGTTTTGAAACTAATTTCAGATATAATTGTTGCTGCATGCTAACAATAGGGAAGAGAAAATAACTGCATTTCAATATTTGTCAATAACGTTACATTTTGTGGTATATTATCCCGAATAATATGAGTTATTAAAATAATGCATACAGAACTATGAACCTTGAACCCCATAGATCTGTTCAGGAAGTGTAGTTTTGAAAAGTTCCAACGCAGATCCAGAGCTCTGGATGTCCACTACAAAATGAGTTGAAAGTTACGTTGAAAGTTACGTTAAAAGTTACGTTAAAAGTTGAAAGTTACGTTAAAAGTTACGTTAAAAGTTGAAAGTTACGTTGAAAGTTGAAAGCTACGTTAAAAGTTACGTTACAAGTTACGTTAAAAGTTGAAAGTTACGTTGAAAGTTACGTTAAAAGTTACGTTGAAAGTTGAAAGTTACATTGAAAGTTGAACGTTACATTGAAAGTTACGTTGAAAGTTGAAAGTTGAAAGTTGAAAGTTACGAAGTTGAAAGTTACGTTGAAAGTTGAACGTTACGTTGAAAGTTACGTTGAAAGTTGAAAGTTACGTTGAAAGTTACGTTGAAAGTTGAAAGTTACGTTAAAAGTTGAAAGTTACGTTGAAAGTTACGTTGAAAGTTGAAAGTTGAAAGTTGAAAGTTACGTTAAAAGTTACGTTAAAAGTTGAAAGTTACGTTACAAGTTACGTTAAAAGTTACGTTAAAAGTTACGTTAAAAGTTGAAAGTTACGTTGAAAGTTGAAGGTTGAAAGTTACGTTGAAAGTTACGCTGAAAGTTGAAAGTTACGTTGAAAGTTGAAAGTTACGTTGAAAGTTGAAAGTTACGTTGAAAGTTACGTTGAAAGTTACGTTGAAAGTTGGAAGTTGAAAGTTTAAAGTTGAAAGTTGAAAGTTGATTGAAAGTTGAAAGTTGAAAGTTACGTTGAAAGTTGAAAGTTGATTGAAAGTTGAAAGTTGAAAGTTGAAAGTTGAAAGTTACGTTGAAAGTTGAAAGTTGAAAGTTAAAAGTTGAAAGTTGAAAGTTGAAAGTTACGTTGAAAGTTGAAAGTTGATTGAAAGTTGAAAGTTGAAAGTTGAAAGTTGAAAGTTACGTTGAAAGTTGAAAGTTGAAAGTTGAAAGTTGAAAGTTCAAAGTTCAAAGTTCAAAGTTCAAAGTTACGTTAAAAGTTACGTTAAAAGTTGAAAGTTACGTTAAAAGTTACGTTGAAAGTTACGTTAAAAGTTACGTTAAAAGTTGAAAGTTACGTTGAAAGTTACGTTGAAAGTTACGTTGAAAGTTGAAAGTTGAAAGTTGAAAGTTGAAAGTTACGTTAAAAGTTGAAAGTTACGTTAAAAGTTACGTTAAAAGTTACGTTAAAAGTTGAAAGTTACGTTGAAAGTTGAACGTTACGTTGAAAGTTACGTTGAAAGTTGAAAGTTACGTTGAAAGTTACGTTGAAAGTTGAAAGTTACGTTAAAAGTTGAAAGTTACGTTGAAAGTTACGTTGAAAGTTGAAAGTTGAAAGTTGAAAGTTGAAAGTTACATTAAAAGTTACGTTAAAAGTTGAAAGTTACGTTATAAGTTACGTTAAAAGTTACGTTAAAAGTTACGTTAAAAGTTGAAAGTTACGTTGAAAGTTACGGTGAAAGTTAAGTTGAAAGTTGAAAGTTATGTTGAAAGTTACGCTGAAAGTTGAAAGTTACGTTGAAAGTTGAAAGTTACGTTGAAAGTTACGTTGAAAGTTACGTTGAAAGTTGAAAGTTAAAAGTTGAAAGTTGAAAGTTGATTGAAAGTTGAAAGTTGAAAGTTGAAAGTTAAAAGTTGAAAGTTGAAAGTTGAAAGTTGAAAGTTGAAAGTTGAAAGTTGAAAGTTGAAAGTTACATTGAAAGTTACGTTAAAAGTTACGTTAAAAGTTGAAAGTTACGTTGAAAGTTACGTTGAAAGTTGAAAGTTAAAAGTTGAAAGTTGAAAGTTACGTTGAAAGTTGAACGTTACGTTGAAAGTTACGTTGAAAGTTGAAAGTTACGTTGAAAGTTACGTTGAAAGTTGAAAGTTAAAAGTTGAAAGTTGAAAGTTACGTTGAAAGTTGAACGTTACGTTGAAAGTTACGTTGAAAGTTGAAAGTTACGTTGAAAGTTACGTTGAAAGTTGAAAGTTACGTTAAAAGTTGAAAGTTACGTTGAAAGTTACGTTGAAAGTTGAAAGTTGAAAGTTGAAAGTTGAAAGTTACATTAAAAGTTACGTTAAAAGTTGAAAGTTACGTTATAAGTTACGTTAAAAGTTACGTTAAAAGTTGAAAGTTACGTTGAAAGTTACGGTGAAAGTTAAGTTGAAAGTTGAAAGTTACGTTGAAAGTTACGCTGAAAGTTGAAAGTTAGGTTGAAAGTTGAAAGTTACGTTGAAAGTTGAAAGTTACGTTGAAAGTTACGTTGAAAGTTACGTTGAAAGTTGAAAGTTAAAAGTTGAAAGTTGAAAGTTGATTGAAAGTTGAAAGTTGAAAGTTGAAAGTTAAAAGTTGAAAGTTGAAAGTTGAAAGTTGAAAGTTGAAAGTTGAAAGTTGAAAGTTACGTTGAAAGTTACGTTAAAAGTTACGTTAAAAGTTGAAAGTTACGTTAAAAGTTACGTTAAAAGTTGAAAGAAACTACAATTCCCATGATTCAAGGTTTTCCAAAATGGTCGCCTCTCGCAAAATATACAGACATTTCGAAAAGGAAAATCTATCTAGTAACACTTTAACCTATTCCTAAACTAACATATTTATGATAATATACATTATACATGCTGTTGTGACATGGTTATGATGTTTATACTTGAATAAGTTTGAAAATAAAATCGCTACTTTTATAGAACAAACTGGAGATATTGATTTATGACCAGGTGTCCTTTTTGCGGTCCACCGACGGACCGCACAGGCGGAAAAGGTTAATCTAAGGGTCAGTCCCCGACCAGGTGAGATCAGGGTAGGTTGAAGGAGAGAGAGAAAAGATGGGTCTTAAGCAAGGATTTAAAAGCTTCGACAGAGCAGGCGCCCCTGACGACGGCAGGTCATTTGTTCCACAGGTAGGGAGCGCGCGGTAGACAAAGGCTCTGTGGCCGGTAGATTTCTATAGACGCCCCGCATTTTGTGAGCGCAGAGCACGAGCGGGCGAGTATCGAGAGATGAGATCGGATAGATAGAGCGGTGCAAGCCCATTTAAAATGTTGTAGGTGAGGAGTAGCACTTTAAAGTCAGATCGGGCTTGAATAGGAAGCCAGTGTAGGGTGGACAAAACTGGTATGATGTGATAACATTTTCTAGTTTTAGTTAGTATCTGTGCAGCCGAATTGTGCACGAGTTGAAGATTTTTATGCTTGAATTAGGTAGGCCTGAAAAAAGTGCATTACAGTAGTCTAGACGTGATGAGACAAAAGCATGAATTAGGGTTTCAGCATCAGCTGAAATATTGAGTATTGGGGAATGGGGGGTGAACGTTGATGCAGCATTATGCCGGCAGCAGGTATATTGAAATTCCCAGGGTTGGTTTGCCCCAGCGTCTGTGTGAATGGGACTACCTGGCATTGCAGCACAGATGTGTGATGCTTTGTAATGTAATTCTGTGGTGGTTAGCTTGTAGGTAATATCATAACCACAACTATTTTCATAAGTGATGATGTGGTTAATTCTGTAGTGGTCAGCTTGTAGTTAATATCATAACCACAACTATTTTCATAAGTGATGATGTGGTTAATTCTGTAGTGGTGGTTAGCTTGTAGGTAATATCATAACCACAACTATTTTCATAAGTGATGATGTGGTTAATTTTGTGGTGGTTAGTTTGTAGCTTATATCATAACCACAACTATTTTCATAAGTGATGATGTGGTTAATTCGGTAGTGGTCAGCTTGTAGGTAATATCATAACTATTTTCATAAGTGGAGCGCTGCCCCATGCAGGACTGGCCATCGGGACGTTCAGGACGAATCCCGATGGGCCGGAAGTAAAGTGGTCTGGTTTTAAATTTTTTTTGATGGGGGGGGGGGGGGGGGGGGGGGGGGGGTTCGACTGGCCCATCTAGTCCACTCGGATCAGCCCATTTTGGTAGGGTAGGGCTGAGAAAGTTAGATGTAAAAAAATGAAAATTGCCACAAAAGATGCTTAAAAATAGCCTACCAGCTCTTGCAGTGATTTCAGTCATCTCCCAGGCTACATGGTCTGTACGGCGGGCCGGTGTGGGCCAGTGTGTGAGTCGTTGTGTGGGCCACTAATGTGGGCCGGTGTGTGGGTCGGTGTGTGGGCCAGTGTGTGAGTCGATGTGTGGACCAGAGTGTGGGCCGGTGTGGGCCGGTGTGTGGGCCAGTGTGTGAGTCGATGTGTGGGCCGGTATGTGGGCCGGTGTGTTTGGCTGGTGTGTGGGCTGGTGTGTGGGCTGGTGTGTGGGCTGGAGTGTGGGCTGGTGTGTGGGCCACTAATGTGGGCCACTAATGTGGGCCGGTGTGTGGGCCGATGTGTGGGCTGGTGTGTGGGCTGGTGTGTGAGTCGATGTGTGGGCCGGTATGTGGGCCGGTGTGTGAGTCGATGTGTGGGCCGGTGTGTGGGCCGGTGTGTGAGTCGATGTGTGGGCTGGTGTGTGGGCCGGTGTGTGGGCTGGTGTGTGGGCTGGTGTGTGGGCTGGTGTGTGGGCCAGAGTGTGGGCCGGTGTGTGGGCTGGTGTGTGGGCTGGTGTGTGGGCCGGTGTGTGGGCCAGAGTGCTGGCTGGTGTGTGGGCCAGTGTGTGGGCCAGTGTGTGGGCCAGAGTGCTGGCTGGTGTGTGGGCCAGTGTGTGGGCCAGTGTGTGGGCCGGTGTGTGGGCCGGTGTGTGGGCCGGTGTGTGGGTTGGTGTGTGGGCCGGTGTGTGGGCCGGTGTGTGGGCCAGTGTGTGGGCCGGTGTGTGGGCCAGTGTGTGGGCCGGCAGTGGCGCCGGCAGGATTAAATTCCTTAGTACGCATGCTCGCTCGCACAGAAACTGTCCGTCCAGATGATGTAGCCTACACAGTGCTCTACTACAGATACACTACCCAGAGCGCAACAACACACATAGGTGACAATAGTGTGTGTGCGCGGGTGCGTGCGGGCCGGAGCGTCTCTGAACGTCTCAGGCTGAATTTGTGTCCCCTAGCCTATCCGTGACATCGAACGAGAGAAACTCAATGCCATTTGGAGCATACCGCGTAGCCTAATTCTCCTAATTCTCCTAATTATCTGACACCGTAGCCTATTCTCTGACAATATAAGCCTTCAGAGACGTTTTTTGTTGTCCTTTTAATGAAGGAATACTCTCCAAATCAGATAACACGGACGATTGCTTCTACTGTGCGAGCTGCCTGCCATTGCTGTTTGAATGAAGATTCTGTGTCGTCAAATGTTGTGCTTAGTGAACAACGTGAGGCTGCCTGGATATATAGCTCTAAGGTGGAAGAGCTGATCAGCAGAGGGAAGCAGTAATCTAACAACTGGGAGAATTTCAAACAGTAGGCTATCTTTCCTTCTTTCAGATTTTTGATACACTGTTTCTCCATCAAGAAAGCTTTTTCATAATTCGGATGGCATTTTACTAACTTCAGTGTCAACCAAGAATGATATGCAATTCGAAATTGGCCCCTGTAAAAAAGGAAATGGTGGAGCTGAAAAAGCTAGAATTTAAAAACAAAAATTGCTAGTAAAAGACGCAGAACAATATTTGAAAATTACAAACCTGTTTAGTAGAGGAAGGAACAAGTGACTTACTGCTAAACATGCTGGTGATGTAGAGTAGGACAGTTTAATTGGGGGAGAGACAGAGAGAGTGACAGACAGACAGACAGACAGACAGACAGACAGACAGCCAGCCAGACAGACAGACAGACAGACAGACAGACAGACAGACAGACAGACAGACAGACAGACAGACAGACAGACAGACAGACAGACAGACAGACAGACAGACAGACAGACAGACAGACAGACAGACAGACAGACAGACAGACAGACAGACAGAGTGACAGACAGACAGATAGACAGACAGACAGACAGACAGACAGACAGACAGACAGACAGACAGACAGCCAGCCAGACAGACAGACAGACAGACAGACAGACAGACAGACAGACAGACAGACAGACAGACAGACAGACAGACAGACAGACAGACAGACAGACAGACAGACAGACAGACAGACAGACAGACAGGCAGACAGGCAGACAGACAGACAGACAGACAGACAACTGAAATTGTGTAGCACAGACATTTCTATGGATCAAAACCTCAATATTATTATGGTGTAGTTAATACTTCACGTATCCTTAATCCCTAGGCTAATGAGGCACTAAGATGTTGGTAAGTGTGTGTGTGTGTGTGTGTGTGTGTGTGTGTGTGTGTGTGTGTGTGTGTGTGTGTGTGTGTGTGTGTGTGTGTGTGTGTGTGTGTGTGTGTGTGTGTGTGTGTGTGTGTGTGTGTGTGTGTGTGTGTGTGTGTGTGTGTGTGTGTGTGTGTGGGTGTATGTGTATGTGTATGTGTATGTGTATGTGTTTGTGTATGTGTGTGTGAGTGTGAGTGTGAGTGTGAGTGTGAGTGTGAGTGTGAGTGTGTGTGTGTGTGTGTGTGTGTGTGTGTGTGTGTGTGTGTGTGTGTGTGTGTGTGTGTGTGTGTGCACTGTGCACTGTGCACAAGTGCACATCTAGGGGCGGGGTGTAGATTTGGTCTCCTTGATGTTGACTCCTTAGCCACAGCCTTGGGTTGTTTAATACTGGACGAGTATTTCATAACGGCCGTTGTGTGGGCCAGTTTCGGGGCCGGTGCGTGGGCTGGTGCGTCTGAATGTCCCAGGCTGAATTTGTGTCCCAGTCCGCCCCTGGCCCTATAACACTATCCTGCCGCACCAACACACAGGAATATTGCTCCGTCTAGCGACCAGTTGTCACATGAAAGGTGGTAACAAAGACTGATAATAATAATGATAACAATGATAATGATAATAGGCTACATATTTTAGGTCCAATTAATATAATATGCAAGGTGAGAAGATGCTATCTTTATCTTAGAGAGTTTTGTATAAAGCTCACGGTACATCACCTGGCTGCCCTGGACTCATACACCAGTCTCCAGAACAAACCACAACACTGCATCGCATACTGCGGAATAAAGGCATTTTTGGTTGTAATTGTGTAATGATAGATGTATAACCTGAGCACTGTACATATCTGTTTTCAGGAAACACTGGGCTATACAAATAATATGCTGTGATGTCACATGAATGTATAAATACTTATATGGCCATGCATTTAATCTCTCTCTTTTTTATAAAATCATTATAGCCAACATGCAATATATCCCATTGATTGGTACAATGGGACAGACATTGGTTTTATACAGCTATAACCTGCATTCTTTCAAATATATCATTAAAACAGATATTGGAATACACTATGTAGCCTATGTGTCTAATGAATGAACAGTAGGCTTATATTATTCGAATTACTTGTTTAATTAGGATTTAGTAGATACTATATATATGCTCTGCCCTATAGGTACAGTAAATACAGTACACATATTAAGGCCACCAGAGTCGGGCAGCGGACTGGTGGACTGTACTACTATAGGCAGCGCAGTATCTGTGATTTCCTAATAAAACAAGTCATTAGAATAATATAAGCCTACTGCGTTCATTCATTACGCACATAGACTATTCTCGAAGACGCTCTGATGTCACGAGACCGCCGCCATCTTGGTATGGGGGGAAGAAACTGATCAAATGTATGCATGGAGCTCCTTTTTTATTACATGTTTTTAGCACACTCTTGTTAATTTCATAACCTTTTCATTTAATTTGTTTTGATAATATTGAGGCAAACATGGCATTCCACTATTTTGAAAGCCTTTCTGGTAGTTCTAAGGCGAGATATGAGTCAAAGCTTGCCCTGATTGACTTACAATCTTGTCCATACAAGACACCTGCAGACCACTGGGAGAACAATCCAAAGACTTGGCCATCTCTCGAATACCCAAATATGCACCACTACCTGATCAAACATCCACTCAACATCCACCCATTCAAGGTGGAGGCCGCCGTCCGCCTCGGCTGCACCAGGACCGTGGCACAGACGAATCCTGCCAATGGAATCAGTGCTTCACAAAGTCGGTCCAGCCAGCAAGGATCTGTGATGTTGCCTTTTACAAGGATTCCTGTAAGCAGGACGTCAAGGAGAAGAAGCAACTGCCCCCAAATCCCACAGAGAGAGAACAGCAGGCCTTTATGGACACCTTGGCTTCAGTGTCCTCTAAGCCTGTTCTTTCACTGATTTCCAGGCACGCTTCATTGCGCAGACGCCAGTTGCTACCCAACCACAAGTTCCACGGACTCTACGCTCCTTGTACAAGGAGGAGTACAGGTCTCTAGATGATGACAGATTGAGGAGTCTGTGTGACGACCAATACAGGCGACTCAAGTCAGTCAGTGAGGAAGACTGGCATTATGTCAATGTGGCCACGATCACACAGCGCCTGAGCAATGTGTGGTATGAGCAGCGTGTTGGACGCATCACAGCCTCTTCCTGCCACAAACTCAGGCTGTCAAAGTCCATGTCTCCGTCCGTGGTCAGAGACAATTGCAGCCCCACCAGGAAGAGGTTGGACCACATCGCAGCCATAAAATATGGCATCGATAACGAGGACAACGCATATGAGTATCTAGCAGAAATTTTTTCTGGATCCCCACCTCCACACACCATGCCCAGTGAGATCACTATTACCCATCCTGGGCCACACTCTGGCCATAAGATATTTCCTGGCTGCGTCCCCAGATGGCCTGATCTCCTGCTAGTGTTGTGGGCAAGGTATCCTGGAGATCAAATGCCAATATAAACTGAGAGCTGGTCTGGGCGCTATCAGAGACCAACAAGATTACTGTGTGGCTGAGGACTTTACACTAAAGCCTCAACACCCCTACTACACCCAGGTACAGCTGCAAATGTACGTGACCAGACGTACATATGCCGATCTTCTTATCTGGTCTCCCATTGATGCTGTGTGCATTAGAGTAGCACAGAATGAGGCCTTCACTGACCAACTTGTGCTGCACCTTGAGGGTCTTTGGACAGGATTTGTGTTTCCTGAACTGCTGCAGAGAAACGTTGAGGCACAGGTACCAGTGTTACCCATCCAACAGGAGCAACAGGCGGCCAGCAGCACAAGCACTCCAGTCTACTGCTTGTGTAAAACAACAACAGAATCAGAGAGCATGGTTGGCTGTGACACCTGTGATGACTGGTTCCATCCCAGGTGTCTAAACCTCAAAAGGCTACCGAAAAGCAAGACGTGGTATTGTGGGAGTGCAGAAAAAAGAAAAATAAGTCTAACCTAGGGATGCTCGATATTGGCTTTTTTACCGATACCGATATTCCGATATTGTCCAACTCTTAATTTCCGATACCGATACCAATACCGATATCAACCGATACCGATATATGCAGGGTTTCCCCCCCAAAAAACGGAATAATTTCAGGTAACTTAACTAATAATTTCACTGGATGCATTCAAAAGGCTTTTTAAATGTAAGCATTATCTGTGCAAAATATGATCATTAAAAAAGTTAAAATTAACATTACATATCTCTTGTTGTTGAATTAAACCAACATGCATACTTTTGACAATAAATAAAATAAGAATTGGTTACTTGCTTGCCTGGGTAAATAAAGGTTAAATAAATGTAAAAAGAAAAAAATATATATATATATTTTTTTTATTTTTTTTTTTACCGATACCGATATTTTCCGATATCACATTTTACTGCCGATATCGGCCGATAATATCGGACATCCCTAGTCTAACCCTAACTAAGTTGCTGTACTCTGTCGTCAGGGCCGGACTGGATCCCCCACCAGGATTTTTTTTGTTACAAAGACTTAATTTCCTGCATTCTGGTGAATTTTAGTGCATGTGAATCACAAACTAATGAGCCAACAATTGCTTAGTACAATGTACTGTTATGAACCTCAAATAAAACTGTTGTGGCACTAGCAATGCTACTCTCTCCACCTTCAAAAAGAAAAAAGCAAGAGCACAACATATTTTTCTATTTACTATTATAATACAGTTAACCACTCTCTCCTGTAAGGGCCTTTATTCTTCTTTGTTTTATCCCTCTCTCCTCCACCCTTTCTCTTTCTTCCACTGTCCATCTTGACATCAACATTAATTGACTTTCGCTCTACTGTATCTCTCCCGAGTCCCTCACTACCTGGCTCACTGCCTGGCTGTTATTCTGCATCTGAGTGCGATCTGCCATTCCATTCGCAGCCTCCGCTGTCAATCAGTTGTATCGCCTGGTCCCGCCTCCACCAATTACAAGCGGCAGCACGGCTCCATTGTGTGTATGTGATCCGCGTGAGTGTGTGATCCCACCTAGGTTATCTAACTATCGTGCCGCGCCACCGCCACAACTAGAAACAATGGCCTGGCAAATTTTTTTTTTAAATAATAATAATTTTAAAAGAATTATACTTTTTTTTAAATATATAATTTTTTTTTTTTATCTGTGCAGGCCAGGCCACCGGGAAAACTCCCGGTGCTCCCGATGGCCAGTCCGGGCCTGTCTGTCGTCTACTCTAAGCCATCCTAGGTTGTCAAAGTGGGCAGGGGTGAGGTGGGTTCTAAGAGTAAGGTCAAGCAGTCTGACCAGTTTGTTTTGTGATGTTTGTAATTTAGTTTTTAGCGCTTTTGAAGTTTTATTCATAAAATTTTTCTGAATCAAGAAATTCTATGTCTTTATTTAAAGTGTAACTAATTGTCAGAAATTGGTTTCATAAAAAAAAATTGGTAAATAAAAACAGCATTTATGTTAATTGTATCCTTTTAAATGTCCTTTTAAAATGAAGAATTTTATATTGAGTAGAATATCTTTTGCAGATACTTTTGCTTATTATACTATTTCCCCCTGATTTAATCTTGTTTTACTTACAATGGCCCATAGTGCAAATTATCAGCGAGATCTAACGCAAAACATCTGCAATAATAATCCTAGACCTGTATCACAGGTCAATCACAAATGTCTCTCTAATCCTTGAGAACAATGCTGTCTCCCAGATTCACCAAAGCAGCACAGACTCGGATGATCTTGTCGATGCTGCTGTATTGATCACGATTGGCTTCACCTGCTAGACTCTGAATACAGCGAATTGGAACTGGACCCTTTAGTATTGTGTATCGGTTCTTGACGAGTCCAATCACCCTCTCAATGTGGATCCGCACTGATGAGATTTTCCAGGCTCTCTCCACCTCCTCTGCAGACAGCTGCTTCTTGTTCCTCGTAAATTGGGGTAGAATGAGTTGTGCACCGCAAACAGATGCAAAGTCATCCTCGAGTGTGAAACCCCTGTCTGCCAGGATCTGATCCCCGGGCATGTGCAGCGCAGGGTTTATAAATCCACACTCCCCCCAGAGCGGTTAGGTGGCGTAACGGAGATTGCGTTCGTCACCAACCCCGGAGACGCTAGGATTCGCCTGTTCGAATCTGGCTCACAGCTCCGGGGTTGTCACCAGCTTGGCTGGCCGTTCACACTAATACAATTGGCAGAATTAGAGGGTGGGAGAATCTGGCGGGGTGGGTCCGGGTCGTTGTAAACAGCGACTCCTACAGTTCGGTCGGGGCGCCTGCTAAGCGCGGATAGGACCTGAGTGGGATAGTGTGATCCTTCCACACGCTACGCCCTCTCAGGGAGAATCAGCGCTGCCAGGTGAAAAGAAGCGGTTGATTGGCTGGACGTGTGTCGGAGGAAGCATGTGATAGCCTCCACTCTCCCAGACCGACTGTGGGGGGTAAGTGCGCAGCAACCAGGAAGGGGATTGGGAATTGGCATAACGACTAACATTGGGATGGGAGAAAATCGGAGGAAAATGGAGGGGGAAAAAGATCAATAAAAAAATAAATAAAAAATCCACACTCCCTGACAATGTGGATATCTGAGGCTCTGCCTCTCCAGGCCTGGGACACAAAGTTAATGTGACCCACTGGGCTGCACGATATGAACACTTTCACTGTGGCGTGGCGTTTGTAGGAGGAATAGCACTGAGCACGAGCTTTAAGATTTCTGGGTGCATCGATGAAAATTTCAAATCTATGATCGATGTGAGACGAGGAAACTTTGTTTTGAATACTGGGGGGATGGTTGAGAATATGTGGTCCCTGTCCTGCCATCTAATCAAGAAGGCAAGCTTGACGTACATCAGGTCTATCCAGGTCCAGAACACTTTGATGACTGTTGCCTTTGACACACCTCTGATGTGGGAGATGAGGTCAAAGGACATGTCGTGACGCAGTTTGACAAGGGTGATAAATATCTGATCTATGGGTGAGATAATGGTGGTCCTTGTCTTCTCTGTGTGCAAGTAAGAAAACAAGTGCAGAAGCACTGGCCAGGTAACACCTGTCATCATCTTGCATTTGGTGTCGTTGCTGTCCACAGATGAAGCGGTCAAGGAGCTTGACTCGACCTTGGTTCTCTGTTGGTCACCATCCTCCTTGGCTGCATCCCTCTCCTCTCTGAGAGACTGTATCTCGTCAAACAGACACTGCTTGGTGATGGGAGGTGTGGCTGCTTCCTCAACTTGGGCTGCTTCCTCAACTTGGATGGCTTGGCTGCAACGTTTAGGCCTCTTGTGGGGAGTCACTTTAAATGAAATAAAAACCATACTAATAAGAAACTGCAATTTAGGAACCCATTGCTTTTGGCACATAACTGAAAACTAGATGATATCACTTACCATGGTATGAAGAGGAGTTCCTTTTTGCATGCCGCTCATGGCGACTGATGTTCGTTGACGTAGATGGTGTAGACTGTGATGTTGAAGGGAATACAGATGGAATATGGTCTGGGTGTGTTTTACTCTCCTCTACTCTTCACCAGCCCCCACCCTTGGACTACCTTCACGCAGCTGTCATAATTTATGATTAGCGCCCCAGAGGGCTTTATATACCTGGACCTCCCTTCCAGTCCTGGTCGGGTCGTTCTGTATCTGTGTTCACTCTGTGTTCATGGAGTTCTGTACGTTACCATCCTGTACGTTACCATCACCTGCCGCGTCTCCGGCGTGAGACGACGTGCCAGCCATCACCACCTGTCGCCGTTTGCCTGGAGTGGGACACCGTCTTCGCTCTCTAATTCTCTACGGTGTTCCCACTCCAGACGTCAAGCCGGCGCGTCATCGCTCCCTATTTTCCACGGGAGGATGGCATCTCTTTGCCCCGGTCCCCTGGGACCCCTGTGTTCTGCGCTGCCCGTCTGCAGCATCCGAGGAGGATCTCCGTGCCAAGCCTGGAGTGGTGTTCCCACTCCAGACGTCAAGACGGCGCGCATCGCTCCCTATTTCCACGGGAGGATGGCGTCTCTTCGCCCTGGTCCCCTGGGACCCCTTTGTTCTGCGCTGCCCGTCTGCAGCACCCGAGGAGGAGGAAGAGGATCTCCGTGCCTGGAGTGGGACACCGCCTTCGCTCTCTAATTCTCTACGGGAGGTTGCCAGTGTTCCCACTCCAGACGTCAAGCCGGCGCGTCATCGCTCCCTATTTTCACGGGGGGATGGCGCCTCTTCCCCCCGGCCTCCGCTGTCGGGCCCCTGTCTCAAGTCAAGTCAAGTCTCCGTGCCCGGCCCCCCCGAGGAGGAGGAAGAGGATCTCCGTGCCTGGAGTGGGACACCGCCTTCGCTCTCTAATTCTCTACGGGAGGTTGCCAGTGTTCCCACTCCAGACGTCAAGCCGGCGCGTCATCGCTCCCTATTTCCACGGGAGGATGGCGCCTCTTCCCCCCGGCCTCCGCTGTCGGGCCCCTGTCTCCGTACCAGGCCTCCGCCGTCGGGCCCCTGTCTCCGTACCAGGCCTCCGCCGTCGGGCCCCTGTCCCCGTGACAGGCCTCCGCCGTCGGGCCCCTGTCTCCGTGCCCGGCCCCCGCTGTCGGGCCCCTGTCTCCGTACCAGGCCTCCGCCATCGGGCCCCTGTCCCTGTGACAGGCCTCCGCCGTCGGGCCCCTGCCTCCGTGCCCGGCCTCCGCTGTCGGGCCCCTGCCTCCGTGCCCGGCCTCCGCTGTCGGGCCCCTGTCTCCGTGCCCGGCCCCCGCCGTCGGGCCCCTGTCCCCTTGCCAGGCCTCCGCCGTCGGAACCCTGTCCTCATCCCTGTAAGCAGCCCTGGCCCGTAGCCCTGGCCCTGTCCTTTAGCCCTAGTCCCTTAGCCTGCTCGCCTCTTAAAGGCACAGTGCCGCATTTTCCTTATTTCCTTGACTCTAGTGTTTTTGTGTTCTCCCCTGTTCCCCTCTCCAGTGCCCCTGGTCCTGGTCCTTGACATTTAGCCCTGGCCCTGTCCCTTAGCCCTAGTCCCTTAGCCAGTTCGCCTCTTAAAGGCACAGTGCCGCATTTTCCAGTTTTCCTTGACTCTAGTGTTTTTGTGTTCTCCCCTGTTCCCCTCTCCAGTGCCCCTGGTCCTGGTCCTTGACATTTAGCCCTGGCCCTGTCCTTTAGCCCTAGTCCCTTAGCCTGCTCGCCTCTTAAAGGCACAGTGCCGCATTTTCCTTATTTCCTTGACTCTAGTGTTTTTGTGTTCTCCCCTGTTCCCCTCTCCAGTGCCCCTGGTCCTGGTCCTTGACATTTAGCCCTGGCCCTGTCCCTTAGCCCTAGTCCCTTAGCCAGTTCGCCTCTTAAAGGCACAGTGCCGCATTTTCCAGTTTTCCTTGACTCTAGTGTTTTTGTGTTCTCCCATAAAGGGACTGTTCCGCCTTTTGTTCTATAATAAAGATTTGCCCTGTTTTGGCTTACTCTCATACCTGTCTTGTGTTGTGCGATTGGGGTCGGTTACAAACCATAACACATAGATCCTGACAAGCAATACGACTATACAATAACAAGTCCTTAGAGCAAGGACAACAACACTGAATGTGATTGATAAATAGTATACTAGTAGTAACATATAAAAATGAAAAAGGCATGTAGGCTACACTGAGAATGGACTATATGGCGAAGTAGCTAGCAGAGACTGCTAGCTAATCAATCAATCAGCTAGCAGCTAACATGTATCTGCTGTTTACAGCCTCACAGCCAATACAACTTAATTTACTATATAAATATTTGTTCCTTATTCTCACCTGTTATGAAATGGGTAGAGCAGACATACGTAGAATTTGACTTGGGGGACCAGGGTCTGCTTTGGTCGACTCTCCCGTCTGCATCTACAGTATGTGTGCTCTCTTGATAGCTGCCAGCCACTTTTTCCTCCGTGATTCCTCGACTGGTATTATATAAAACTGCAGATTTGTTTTTGTTTTTTTGTCATTAGTACAACACGTAACACAGCAGCTCTTTGGCATTGTGAAGGACTGAAGAAAATTCCGCTTGATTGTCTTTAATTTGCCGCTTTAACGATCCGCTTCTCCACTAAATATCATTCCATTTGGGCTGTGGGGGGTGAAGCTTAATGTCTGAAGGAGTCGACTGAAGGCTTCTTGTCCTCTGCAAAAGCATGCAATTGGTCCACTGATGGATACATCTTGATATTTGTCTAGTATAGTGTGTTCATTAGATGGGTGAAATCCTCTTTCAGTGCCTCTGTGCCTGTTTTCGTAGGCAGTTAGCCTCTGGTATGTGTGCCATTAGCGTTAGCCACGCTTCTATGAAAAAAATTATAAAAAAAATAAAAACAAAAAATATATATATATATTTTTTTTAATTATTATATTCGACTAAGAGGTTGGCCAGTCGACTACGGCCCCTTTCGATCGATTAGTCAACTGATCGATTAATAGGGGTCAGCCCTAGTGTGTGTGTGTGTGTGTGTGTGTGTGTGTGTGTGTGTGTGTATGCGTGTGCACTGTGGCAGGTGGCCATGAGCTGTAGTAGCCTGTATATATATATTTAAAAAATATATATGTTATAATAATTTTTTTTATCCCAATTTAGTCGTTATGTCAATTTCCTTGCTGGTCGTTGCGTGCATTGCCCCACTGTCGGCCTAGGGAGGGTGTAGACTACCACATGCCTCCTCCGATACATGTGGAGTCGCCAGCCGCTTCTTTTCACCTGATAGCGAGGACTCTCACTGGGGGAACGTAACACATGCGGAGGTTGACGCTATTTCCCCCCGATCCCCTCCCTGCTGAACAGGCGCCCCGACCAACCAGTAGGAACTGCAGTTTACAATGACCAGGACACATACCCCATCGGCTGCCCACCCGCTAACACTGCCAATTGTGTTAATAGGGAGTCTCTGCGGTGGTAGGCGAGTGCATTCTCCACTGCGCTACCCAGCCGCACCTGTAGCCTGTATATATGATGACAATACATTAATCTAATCTCATTTTGATCGGTCGCAAAGCACTTCCGCCACCATTTGTACACGGCTGCATCGCATCAGTTGCATTTAATGAGTGTCTAAACTCTCGACTTTTTGCGATTCATTTGCAAACGGCACAGAGCCTGGCTTATAAGGAGCTCTCGGAGGCGTGTCTTGTATGAGGATGACCTAGACAGGAACGTGCATTCATAGTGACATTCCTCATCGCCGGCATCCCAGCTGTGATCGTTTGATCCACTTAAGACATCTTCCCCACGCGTTGGGGAATCAGAGTGAACTTGTGAGAGAGAGGGGGGGGGGGGGGGGGGGGGGGGGGGGCGGGGGTGAGTCCTTTATTCATTGTTTTAAATGATTATTTTCTTTTAAGTTATTTTGTGCATCACTCTGTTTTGAATTTGATGCAAATTTGCAATACATGAGGGTCATCCTTTTGTGTTAAATGGCTCCATAAAGCAAGCATTTGTTGACTCATGTTGATAAGAGTATTACAACTTGAAAAAGGTAGATTTAGACAATTAAATTAAATGTGATTAATCATGAGTTAATGTGACAATCATGCGATTTAATCAGATTAAATATTTTAATCGATTGACGGCACTAATATGGACATAATGGATAAATGACCACACAAGACATTCACATGTTGGATTTATTCGTTTTATAAAGTCTCCTAAAAGAAAATGCTTTTCCATGCTGGATTACAGAGCTTCTGAAAGGGCTATGATCACACCCGGTGGCTCTTTGGAAAGCTACAACAGTAAGCTAATGTATCTACCATTGTAAGCAGCTAGCATGCAGCGTTGCAGAGATATTCTAAATATTGTAATGATAGTAATGTGAGTGCTCTGATGTCGACCCCGCAGGGACTGTTCTGCTTCTCTTGGACTACTTGGTCACCTGTTGTAACGAAGGTTATCCGATAACCCTAGTTATATGATTGGCATGGCTTTCTGCTTCGCCTATGGGATGTCCTCGCGCACGTACGCGCACCTACTTGAAACTTCTCACATGCACCTTCCATCTGTCCGACCACGCCCACCTCCGGCCGGCTTATAGCCCAGGTGTGGCGGTCAACTCCCCCTTCCCAGTCTGAATTTCAACAAAACACAGCAGTGGGTCCTCAGGGCTGCGTGTAAAGCAGAAAGCTACGCCAATCATATAACTAGGGTTATCGGATAACCTTCGTTATATTTCATTGGCTACGCGTTCTGCTTCGCCTATGGGACAACGGGCGAAGCAGGGCGCGAAGCCCCGACAAATGCACCCCCTGAGGTCCCCTTCAAAAAACACGGGGTGGGGTCCCGGCCCCCTCGCCCCTCCTAACGAGGTGCGGGGGGTAGGACTCCGACCATGCGTAGTGGGGCGCAGTTACTCCAAAACGCACAAGTCACAGAGGGTGCCACAAGGGCCAGCTGTCCGAAACAGCTCCGTCACGGCCCACCCGCTGGGTGGACCCCCCCTGTGACGGTAAGTCTGCCACACCCATTCTTCTGGGCCAGGTCTGTCGAGGCAGCCGCCAGTGAGCTTCCTAGGAATGCTGGGGCCTACAGGTGACCAGTACAGCAGAGCATGGCTGACACCTGGTGGACACTAGGTTAAGACTGACCCCGCCCGGCGTGGCCAGGATGAGTCCTGCGTCCCCCAACGTAGCTGCCCCCCGTAAAAACAGACATGTCATGTCAAGTAGCCTACATTTCATTCTGCCAAAAATGCCTTTATCCCGTAGTATGCGATGCAGTTAATTAAAAGTGTTACATTGTTTTATATTATAGTTTAGTTAGCAGTGTTACATAGCTCGATATTATAGTTTAGTTACTAGTGTTACATAGCTCTATATTATAGTTTAGTTAGCAGTGTTACATAGCTCTATATTATAGTTTAGGTAGCAGTGTTACATACCTCTATATTATAGTTTAATTTAATAATAATAATGATGTATAAAATGATGTAAACTTCTATATAAAGCCCTAATAATAATAGTGATATATTCAGATAAACCTATATCTAAAGCCCTAATAATAATAATAATAATAATAATAATAATAATAATAATAATAATAATAATAATAATAATAATAATAATAATAATAATAATAATAATAATAATAATAATAATAATAATAATAATAATAATAATAATAATAATAATAATAATAATAATATAATAATAATAATAATAATAATAATAATAATAATAATAATAATAATAATAATAATAATAATAATAATAATAATAATAATAATAATAATAATAATAATAATAATAATAATAATAATAATAATAATAATAATAGTGATGTATTCAGGTAAACTTCAATATAAAGCCCTAATTATAATGGTGATTTATTCAGATGAACTTCTATCTAAAGCCCTAATAATAATAGTGATGTATTCAGATAAACTTCTATATAAAGCCCTAATAATAATAGTGATGTATTCAGGTACATTTCTATCTAATGCCCTAATAATAATAGTGATGTATTCAGGTAAACTTCTATCTAAAGCCCTAATTATAATGGTGATTTATTCAGATGAACTTCTATCTAAAGCCCTAATAATAATAGTGATGTATTCAGGTAAACTTCTATATAAAGCCCTAATAATAATAGTGATGTATTCAGGTAAACTTCTATCTAAAGCCATAATAATAATAGTGATGTATTCAGGTAAACTTCTATATAAAGCCCTAATAATAATAGTGATGTATTCAGGTACATTTCCATCTAAAGCCACAATAATAATAGTGATGTATTCAGGTAAACTTCTATATAAAGCCCTAATAATAATAGTGATGTATTCAGGTAAACTTCTATCTAAAGCCCTAATAATAATAGTGATGTATTCAGGTAAACTTCTATCTAAAGCCCTAATAATAATAGTGATGTATTCAGGTAAACTTCTATATAAAGCCCTAATAATAATAGTGATGTATTCAGGTACATTTATATATAAAGCCCTAATAATAATAATAATAATAATAATAATAATAATAATAATAATAATAATAATAATAATAATAATAATAATAATAATAATAATAATAATAGTGATGTATTCAGGTAAACTTCTATCTAAAGCCAGAATAATAATAGTGATGTATTCAGGTACATTTCCATCTAAAGCCCTAATAATAATAGTGATGTATTCAGGTAAACTTCTATCTAAAGCCCTAATAATAATAGTGATGTATTCAGGTAAACTTCTATCTAAAGCCCTAATAATAATAGTGATGTATTCAGGTACATTTATATATAAAGCCCTAATAATAATAATAATAATAATAATAATAATAATAATAATAATAATAATAATAATAATAATAATAATAATAATAATAATAATAATAATAATAATAATAATAATAATAATAATAATAATAATAATAATAATAATAGTGATGTATTCAGGTAAACTTCTATCTAAAGCCAGAATAATAATAGTGATGTATTCAGGTAAACTTCTATCTAAAGCCAGAATAATAATAGTGATGTATTCAGGTAAACTTCTATCTAAAGCCCTAATAATAATAATAATAATAATAATAATAATAATAATAATAATATAATAATAATAATAATAATAATAATAATAATAATAATAATAATAATAATAATAATAATAATAATAATAATAATAATAATAATAATAATAATAATAATAATAATAATAATAATAATAATAATAATAATAATAATAATAATAATAATAATAATAATAATAGTGATGTATTCAGGTAAACTTCAATCCAAAGCCCTAATAATAATAGTGATGTATTCAAGTAGACTTCTATCTAAAGCCCTAATAATAATATTAATAATAGGTATGGATACATGCATAAAATACACACAAGGAGGCCATGCCATGCAGTTCAAAGTGACAAATCAGTAGGTAACACTAATATAAGATATTCCTTTATTGATGCCCTTGGGGAACTGAGGGCATCATAGCAGCATGGGGGAGAGGTTCACTGTGTACCTTTACTGTCTGCCTCCACCTTGTTTCATTTATCTCTTTCGAGATTAACCTGATTTATTAAATTCATGTCTCGATTATGCTGGATTTTATTTTAATCACATTTGATCACAAATAGCACTTTTATTCATAAATGTGATCTAGCAGAAACAAATTGCTTGTAATTGAGATGAACATATATAATTTATTTTTATATATATTGTTCTGGATTTATTGTTTTAAAATCCCAATATTGTTGTCGGTCCACCAGACCCATGAACTTTGGGTGAGTAACATAAATGTAAACACCATACAAGGGTTAATAGAGATCAGACGTTTTAAATATTACGAAGATGAAGGTGATCTTTGATGTGTCAATCAAATGAGAGAGAAGGATGAAAATCAGTTTTATCAGCATTTAGGAGCAATACATTAATGACATCCCATTTTTTATTACAGATAAACATGCCTCTAAATGTAGTTGTTTCTCTTGTTTCTGTGCAGAACGTGATGATGTGAGGTTGGAAGGAGGCAGCCGCTGTGCTGGGAGAGTGGAGATCAACCACCGGGGACGCTGGAGACCTGCAGGAGAGTACGGGGGGTCATGGACCATGAAGACATCAGCTGTAGTGTGCAGGCAGCTGGACTGTGGCTCTGCTGTTTCAATAGAAGAGAGTTATGGTTCTACCCAACCTGTATGGATGGTTCACACTGACTGTTCTGGCTCTGAGTCTGCACTGAGGGAGTGTAGAGGACCAGTGGTGGTTGATTATACCACTCCCAGCCTGAACGTGACCTGCTCAGGTAACTCTAAACAATAACATCACATTCAGCTGCTGATCTTTACAGTCTCACCCTCTGTCTCAATGACTGTCAGTGGGTTACATCTGCATTGTTCATTCATTAGGTGACTTAGGTCACACACACTCTTGTCATCTATCGTATATATTCTTCTTTATTATTATTCCACCACTTTCTCACAATGCTACTCCTCCCAGAGCGTAGGATTGGCATTTGTTTGACAGTGACGCTACACATACACACCTATTTCTTTATTTTGCACCATTTCAGCAAAACAGTAAGAATTAAACATTGACCATGACAGAAAGTGTATATAAAGGTGCTGAGTAGAGGCAAGAGACCCAGATGGACCTATACAGGGCCTCAACTCATGAATTAAATCATTGGATACTTTTCTTTTTAAAGGGGAACTATCTTATAAATGGCCTTTTTGAGTGTTTAGCATTGTTTCCTAGCTATGTGAACTTATATTAATATGATCTATGTCTCAAAATTCTCATATTGGCGCATTCTTCCAATTCTCCTCTCACAATATTCACCCTCACTGAACTGAGTCATTTGAAAATGTGATGATATGTGATGTCAGAGAGACACCGCTGCATGTTAATGTTGAGATAGAAGATGAGCTGCACACAGTGGCTGGACCGGACCTGCAGCCCAGGCTCATGTTAATGTTGAGATAGAAGATGAGCTGCACACAGTGGCTGGACCGGACCTGCAGCCCAGGCTCATGTTAATGTTGAGATAGAAGATGAGCTGCACACAGTGGCTGGACCGGACCTGCAGCCCAGGCTCATGTTAATGTTGAGATAGAAGATGAGCTGCACACAGTGGCTGGACCGGACCTGCAGCCCAGGCTCATGTTAATGTGGAGATAGAAGATGAGCTGCACACAGTGGCTGGACCGGACCTGCAGCCCAGGCTCATGTTAATGTGGAGATAGAAGATGAGCTGCACACAGTGGCTGGACCGGACCTGCAGCCCAGGCTCATGTTAATGTGGAGATAGAAGATGAGCTGCACACAGTGGCTGGACCGGACCTGCAGCCCAGGCTCATGTTAATGTTGAGATAGAAGATGAGCTGCACACAGTGGCTGGACCGGACCTGCAGCCCAGGCTCATGTTAATGTTGAGATAGAAGATGAGCTGCACACAGTGGCTGGACCGGACCTGCAGCCCAGGCTCATGTTAATGTTGAGATAGAAGATGAGCTGCACACAGTGGCTGGACCGGACCTGCAGCCCAGGCTCATGTTAATGTTGAGATAGAAGATGAGCTGCACACAGTGGCTGGACCGGACCTGCAGCCCAGGCTCATGTTAATGTTGAGATAGAAGATGAGCTGCACACAGTGGCTGGACCGGACCTGCAGCCCAGGCTCATGTTAATGTTGAGATAGAAGATGAGCTGCACACAGTGGCTGGACCGGACCTGCAGCCCAGGCTCATGTTAATGTTGAGATAGAAGATGAGCTGCACACAGTGGCTGGACCGGACCTGCAGCCCAGGCTCATGTTAATGTTGAGATAGAAGATGAGCTGCACACAGTGGCTGGACCGGACCTGCAGCCCAGGCTCATGTTAATGTTGAGATAGAAGATGAGCTGCACACAGTGGCTGGACCGGACCTGCAGCCCAGGCTCATGTTAATGTTGAGATAGAAGATGAGCTGCACACAGTGGCTGGACCGGACCTGCAGCCCAGGCTCATGTTAATGTGGAGATAGAAGATGAGCTGCACACAGTGGCTGGACCGGACCTGCAGCCCAGGCTCATGTTAATGTTGAGATAGAAGATGAGCTGCACACAGTGGCTGGACCGGACCTGCAGCCCAGGCTCATGTTAATGTTGAGATAGAAGATGAGCTGCACACAGTGGCTGGACCGGACCTGCAGCCCAGGCTCATGTTAATGTTGAGATAGAAGATGAGCTGCACACAGTGGCTGGACCGGACCTGCAGCCCAGGCTCATGTTAATGTTGAGATAGAAGATGAGCTGCACACAGTGGCTGGACCGGACCTGCAGCCCAGGCTCATGTTAATGTTGAGATAGAAGATGAGCTGCACACAGTGGCTGGACCGGACCTGCAGCCCAGGCTCATGTTAATGTTGAGATAGAAGATGAGCTGCACACAGTGGCTGGACCGGACCTGCAGCCCAGGCTCATGTTAATGTTGAGATAGAAGATGAGCTGCACACAGTGGCTGGACCGGACCTGCAGCCCAGGCTCATGTTAATGTTGAGATAGAAGATGAGCTGCACACAGTGGCTGGACCGGACCTGCAGCCCAGGCTCATGTTAATGTGGAGATAGAAGATGAGCTGCACACAGTGGCTGGACCGGACCTGCAGCCCAGGCTCATGTTAATGTTGAGATAGAAGATGAGCTGCACACAGTGGCTGGACCGGACCTGCAGCCCAGGCTCATGTTAATGTTGAGATAGAAGATGAGCTGCACACAGTGGCTGGACCGGACCTGCAGCCCAGGCTCAAAACAGCTTGAGATCTTGAGGTAGAAAAATGCTGTTTTTGAGGACTTGATTAGAAATACAAAACAATGAATAAAAAAAATATATATATTACAGAGGTGTTCCATAGACTCACAGGAATTGTGTAAAAGTGCCCAAATAGTGAAAGAAATAGTAAAATAGTTCCCCTTTAAGTGAAAGTCAAATAAGTTCATAAAAATGTTTCATAATATTAAGATAATAATAATATTATAATAATAATAATAATAATAATAATAATAATAATAATAATAATAATAATAATAATAATAATAATAATAATAATAATAATAATAATAATAATAATAATAATAATAATAATAATAATAATAATAATAATAATAATAATAATAATAATAATAATAATAATAATAATAATAATAATAATAATAATAATAATCTAACTAATAATAATAATAATAATAATAATAATAATAATAATAATAATAATAATAATAATAATAATAATAATAATAATAATAATAATAATAATAATAATAATAATAATAACAAAAACAACAACATTAATAATTAGTCAAAACAAATATTTAAGCCTGGATTTGAGTGATGAAATAGATTAGCACTTTTTTATTATAGAGAGTTTTGAATTCCAAATTGTAGGACCTCTAAATCTTATACTGAACTGACCTAATGTTGTGTGGAAGAAATTATGATGAATATTATTTGATTGCCTTGTTGGATATGAATGAATACTGGAGTTTGGCATGAAAGAATTATGGAATACAATAGGAAATAAATCTAAATTAAAGGTGCAGTTAAACATAACAATACATATCTGGCATACAATAATATCAAAGATTGATAGTATTTTAAGTTGCCTAAAAAGAGGAGCAGATTGATTAGACGTAGTGGCAAGCCTTATGAATTTATTTTGCAATATAAAAAGTTTATGAAGAGAAGTAGGAAAAGTACTGGCCCAAATAATATTATAATACGGTAAATATGGGTATATCAAACTATAATAAAGTGTCAAAAGACAGGAGCGATTCACAAGAGAAGAAATCCTTCTAATAATGCCATATGATTTCATAACTTTTTTGCACATGAATGGACTCCCCACTGTAGCTGAATTCTCTTAAAGAGACAGGACCATGAATGAGCCTCATACACTTCCACTGGAGAAACACACAGACACACAACTATGGGAGGTGTCAATGAACTCAGTACAGACTTATACATGAATTGGTCTGGGTTAAACACGCCCCTATTCTGAAACCACACCCACATTCCCGTTCATATCTCAAGAAGACTCAAGAGACTCGTGGGTGGCACCATTGGACTCATATCGGCTTTCATTGGTCTATGTTTGCCCCGGCCCTACACTTAAGTCCCGCCCCTTTTCCGTATCTTGTGAATTGATTGTCATAGAGACTCGTGGGTGGCGACATTAGGCTCAGTGGGGATAGCTGCTTTCATTGGTCTATGTTTGCCCCGCCCCACGAAGATCCAGGTGTTTATTTGACACTCAAGAAGTCATCCACACAACACAAAATGTTGAAAATGTTGCACAAAGTATTCTCTCTTATTTCAAAAACAAAGACGAGTCCAGGCATTTTAATCTTTCAGTTTAACTTTCAGTTAAATCCCCACACAGGTTTTCCATTAAAGGAAGGAGAGGAACAGAGGCTTCTGTATCACAGAAATGTATTTAACTCACACTGTAAAAACATACAACAAAGAGCTGACAATGACAAAAGAGCTGCTTATTCTGTTAGAGGAAAAAGTGATCACAGCGGAACATTAAATAAAAAACACTAGACTGAACTCACTGAACTTACAGTTAAAAAACTCACACACACACACAGAGGGAGAGGGGGAGAGGAGAGAATGAATACATGTTGGTGTTGCCTTCATATTTGGACCAATATCTCCAATTTACCCCCCCCCCCCCCCCTTCTCACACACACAAACACTCAAACACAAAAGGTCCCTATAGATCTCTCCATAAGCGCCTGGCTCTATCGTCCGTTATATTAGTCTACTGGCGAATCGCGTCCTGCTCTTCGCCATCGAGATATACCTCATCTCCAGTACCTAGTGTACTCCATCAACGAATAAAAACAATACACCCAGCACCTGCCAGGCCCCGCCCTAGTGACGTACTATATAGCACTAGGCGTGGTCACCACTCGCTCTTCCTCTATTTTCGTTTCCATCATAGCGGATGCGTGCACCCTATGCAACTAGTTGTCATGAAAAGTTTAGAGAAATTACGTAATATTGAGTGCTTACCGGAGATTTGCCTACCCCTGGAATCTTCGCGGCATGTTCTGACGGCGCTCGTATGGGTTCTGCGACTCTGCAGCGGGATGCATTTCGATGCATCTCAGCGTCGAGTCTGTAGTCTCCTCGTCTTGTTGACAGCAGACAGAGGTGTGAGGTGTAGCTATCGAGCTACCTCACACAAGGTAGGATCTGCGCCACTAGGCATTAACGCTGGTGTTAGTATTGCTGCATGTTGTTTTGTTAGACAACCGAGTTGTATATCGGCGCCAGGGGCAGGATGTTTGGGTAAACGTCCCTCTGAGGTGGACGTTTCCCAGGCTGTCCTGGAGCGCGCTGCTAATACTAAATGCTATAATGCTGTGTCACTGTTCTACTGTTCCCCGCTGTGGGATGTCACTAGGCATGACAATGCTGGCGTTGGTGATGTGCTAGAGTTGTCCCGGGAGACAACCGAGTTGTGTATTGGCACAAGCAGCGGGATATCTGGGTAAATGTTGTTGTTTTCCCCGTTATCCTGGAGCGCGCGGCTAACAAAGTCAAAGTCAAAGATTTTTATTGCCATGTATGGACGAATCCACATTGGAATACGGGTACATGAGCAAACACTGTGTAAACATTCAGGCTCCGCACAGCACTGGGGAAAAAGCTCTTTGTAAACCGAGAGGTAGAGCATGTGATAGAGCGGTAACGTCTGCCCGAGGGGAGGGGGACAAAGAGGCCCTGTGGCTGGGTGACCAGAGGGGTCGTTGATAATGCCAGAGGCACGGGAAAGCAGCCTGGCACCATAGATCTCTTCTAGAGCTGGCAGGCTAGACCTGATTGTCTTGTGTGCGAGACGCACAATTCTATTCAGAGATTTCTTCTCCTGGTCTGTGATGTTACCAAACCATATTGTACAGGAGGAAGTAAGGATGCTCTCGATCACACAGCGATAGAAGTTGTGTAGAATCACCCTGTTATTTGTGAACTCTTTCAGTTTCCTGAGAAAGAAAAGACGTTGCTGGGACTTTTTAACAATGGTTCTGGTATTGGAGTGCCAGCTCAGGTCATTTGAAATAGTGACCCCGAGAAATTTAAAACTGCTCACCATCTCCACCTCTGAGCCATTTATGGTAATGGAGAGATGGGATACCTTGCTATGTCTAAAATCGCTGACTAGCTCCTTCGTTTTGGAAGCATTCAAGGTGAGGTTATTGGTCTCACTCCACCTAACTAGGTTCTGTACCTCTGTTATAAAATGACTCGTCGTTTGAGTTTATACGCCCAATGACCGTGGTATGATCAGCATACTTTACTATCAGATTGTTATCATAGGAAGCAGTGCAGTCATGAGTGCAGAGAGAGAACAGTAAAGAGCTTAGAATGCAGCCTTGTGGAGAACCAGTACTTAAAACAAGTTCATCAGACATATTGTTTCCAATCCTGACTCTTTGAGGTCTCAAAATTAAAAAGCTAAGAATCCATTCACAGATGGCGTCGCATAGACCCAGACACTGAAGTTTGTGGATCAGATTAGATGGAATAAGCGTATTAAAAGCAGAGCTATAATCAATAAAAAGCATTCTAACATAGGAGTTTTTCTTATCTAAGTGTTCATACACAGGATTAAGAGCTAAGGAAATAGCATCATCTACTGATCTATTTTTCTTGTAGGCGAACTGCCAGGGATCAAGACAGGTAGGAATCTGACCTTTTATATAATTCAGCACTAGCCGCTCTAAACATTTCATTAAAACTGAGGTTAGAGCAATAGGTGTGTAATCATTAAGACAAGTCACAGGTGATTTCTTGGGAACCGGAATGATAGTAGATTCCTTGAAGCTCCTTGGAACAAGGCGGCGCTCCAGTGACATATTAAAAAGGTCTGCTATGCTATGTTGGGCTACTGTTTCTGTTTTGTCTCCCTGCTGCGGGAATGTCTGTCTACATTACAGTCTTCCCTTCTCTTAACCATTCATGCTGACGGTGAATCGGTGTCTACTGGGGGAATATTGCGGGGGGGCTTTGTTTACCTCTTCATGGGTAAATGGGCTGAGGTCTAGGGCTGGTGTGCTGTTGTGAATATTATGAATGAATGCGGGACTGGCTCTGGTCCGCATCCCTTTAACGTTGTGTGCATGGGCTAGCCCATTCTACAGTATATTGGTGGTGTTAGTTAATTTATTCATTAACCCCTTCATGGTGCACACCACAGTGGAGGTTGCTGGTTGCAACCACCACTGGTGCTCCGTGTTAGCATCAGTCCTTTGCTTTTGACATGTTGAAACAGTGCCCCGCCCGGCCGACGCCATGAGGTGGGTCGGCCCGGCGAGTGGCTGGTGGGCTGCTAAAGCCTGTACCGCCACGGTATGGAATTGGCAGCGATTAGTAACTGTGTTCGAATTGCTGTTTTTTCTGTCAAAAATGGTGTCTGGTGGCGGGGCCATGAGGGCCAGCCGACGTCGACACATCGCGCAAGGTTGTTGACGTTATTAGCTTTGACCTAGCCGCAAGCTATAACCGCTCAGGGTTCCCCTCTCCGCAGAGGATCTTGGTCTTCCGCTGGAGCGCGGGCGGTATTTGTCCTAGGCCCCACACCGCCTCATGCCGCGCAGCCAGAGGTGAGAGCACGGCCTCGTCAGCGGCTATGGCGAGGCCCTCGACAGGCGGCCATGTTTTCCCCCGCCAGAGGTATCCTGGGCGTTGAATCAACAGGTGTCCACAAGGCCGACAGCCTTGGCGGCCGAGGGATCGGCCATGTTGGATGAGCTCGGCTTGGAATATACAAGCCGTCGCCGTCCTGCTGCGAGCAGCCCGCTCTCCGATCACTCCCTTCCCCAACATCAGCGGAAAAGGGGCTCTGATTTGTTTCCTTTGGCTGCGGGCCGCGAGCCTTCGTTGAAGCGCATGCGGCCCCACGTTTCGCTTCTCATGGGGACAGGGGCTGACACCCAGTTGATGGCTGAGCCTGGGTCTGTCCGTGAGAATGTTGTGCTGTCAAGCGGCTCCCACACCATAAGCTGTGTTTGGTTGAGCCTGGTGTTACGTCTGTCAACTACAAGTGTTGTCAGCAGGGGGGCTCGAAACCTTTTGAGGCACACAGTGCGGGCTTCCCCGACCTCGCCTTCACCAGGCCGGGTATCATGTTGGTGCCTCCCACTCCTGAAAGATTGGCAGTGGTCTCGCAGGCACGCGTGATTTGGGTGGTAGTAATATCACTGCAGGGCTACGGTGTGTAGGAACCCATGGGGGCCTCACACCTTGCATGTCCGGCTGCAGAACAACTCCTCAGCATGTTCTGGAGGGGTGTTCAGTGGGGGAGCTTTTGTCACCTAGACTGATGTCAGCTTCCCCCGTATAAAACCGGCCCTTTCTGTCGGGGTCCCCCCTTGGGTGCGATTGCCTCGTGGGTAGTGTCAGGGTCAGATGTCCCAACACGGAACGCTCTGCTCGCACAGGTCCAGGGTTGGCTACGCACAGCGGGTGGGACCGGGCCGCCTATCTACAGTTCCTAGCGGACCTGCGCCACATGGCGGCGGGTGCGTTGGGTGTGTCATCACATATGGCTACAGCAGTACCATATGTCGAGGTGGATGGAGAGAACGCTGAGGCGGGGACTTGTATTTGGTACAGACCCTATTGTCAGGGTCACCAGCAGTGACAGCTCTGGTCAACGAGATCCAATCTTTGTGGACGAAGCAAGCCATCGTCGTGGCGTTTTCCTCCCGGTGTTCTCTGGTGCCTGAGAAATCGAGAGGGGGGGGTGTCAGACCCATGCTGGACCTGTCCCATGGGAAGGTTCAGCATTTTTTGGATCGTCTCCTACCTGTTGAACACTGTCAGGTGGGGGTCTGGTTCTCCTCCATAGACCTGTAGGATGCGTATTCGCATCCCCGATCTTCCATCCTAGGGCTTACCTACGCTTCCTTTGCAGGGTTAGCGTATGAGTACTAGAGGCTGCCGTTCGGTTTTTCTCTGGCTCCCCGCATCTTCACCAAGTGCGTGGAAGCCGCACTGGGGCCTCTGCGTCGTCAGGGGTTACGGAGTGTATTCTGCCCTGACGACGTTCTGGTCCTTGGCGGTCAAGGTGGATCGTCAGGTCTCATACCAGGCAGGGTTCCTACCAGCCTGGGGTTGCTGTAGACTGGAAGTAGAGTACTCCTCTTCCCAGTCAACGGGTGGAGTGCTATGGGCATCCCTCTCAGAGCGTGTTGTCGACACGCTCGGGAGGTTCCGTCCTAGGACGGTTACGGCGCTGTCCGTGATACGCCTGCTCGGTATGATGGCATCTGCTCATTCCGTGGTCCCTCTTGGCCTCCTCTTCACCCCAGGAGGAGGTTACGGAGGTGGTTCTTTTCCAGTATGGAAATAGACCCGGTGAGAGGCAAGTGGAAGCGGCTAAGGTTCCCGTGTCAGTACTGGGGGACCTCGCCCCCTGGGGAGGGCCTGGGGTCCTCACCAGAGGGGTCCCCATGGGCAGTAGGCTGTCACATGTCACGTTTTTCACCGACGCCTCCCTCGCTGGAGACGCGTCGGGCCAACGCAGTAGGGGGCAGCTGGCAAGCCATGCTGCCCGGTCTGCGCTATGTTCAGTGTGTTGGTATTGAAAGCAGTCCTTCTGATCCTCAAACGGTGTTTGATCAGGACGGACAATACGACGTCAGCGTCGTATATCGACAGACAGGGAGGAGTACGCTCCCCCCGTCTGCCCCGGCGGCGGGCGGCTGGCTATGGGCATTCTCCATCTGCGTGGCCTGAGGGCTCTCCACATCCCCGGCAGGGTGAATGTGGGTACAGGTGTAATGTCGCGGGGCGGTCCTCACCCTGACGGTTGGGGATTACGTCCGGACATAGTCAGGCAGGTCTGGGACCGATGCCGTGCCGCCTGGGATTCTTTTCCCCATACATCTGTTAGGTCAGTTGTTGTGGCGAGTACGTTGAGGAGCGCAGGTCCTTGATCCTGATTGCGCCGGACCGGGGCGCAGCTGTGTGGTTCCCGGTCCTGATCCAGCTCTTGGTATCCCGTCATGGTCTGTTCCTTGGTCATCGCGGGCCCTCTCTCAAGCGCACGGGTCTCTGTGTTAGTTCCCTGTGCTGGGCCAGCTGCTGATGGTTTGGCTGGTGAGAGGGTGAGTCTGGAGAGGATGGATCCTTCTGTGGTTGGTACCATCCGGAACGCGCATGCTCCCTCCACTATCGCGGGTTACGCGGGTAGGTGGCGTATTTTCCAAGAGTGGTGTAAGGTCACCCTCTTGTGAAGCGTTTACTGCTTGGCGCTCGGTGCCTTAAGCCGGTGAAACGTTCTCTCACTCCGAGTTGGGATCTTCAATTGGTCCTCGGTCGGTTGTCCGGGGCCCCGTTTGAGCCTCTTGAGCAAGGCCTTTGGGACTGCGTTCCTGCTGGCCGTCACCTCCGCTAAGCACGTGGGTGAGCTCTGTGCTCTCTCGGTGCGGCCTGAGTGTCTGTCTATTCGTTTCGATAGCGGTGCCACTCTGGGGCCTAATCCAGTCTTCGTGCCAAAGAATATCCGGAGTCCTTTCCGCTCCAGGGATATTATGGTTCAGGCGTTCATCCGCCTCCTCACGCTAGTGAGTTGGAGGCGAGCCTTCACCTGTCATGTCCGGTCCGGGCTTGGGGATTTACCTCAGCCGTACTCAGGGCCTCAGGGCTACCGATCAGCTCTTTGTCTGTTACGGTGGCTCTCGTGCTGGTAAGGCACTGTCGAAACAGCGCCTGTCCCATTGGTTGTGCGAGGGCATTGCCCTTTGCTACACGTTGGCCGGGCTGGCTCCCCCTGGGGGCGTCAGGGCGCACTCCACTCGTGGGGTGGCGGCCTCTGCCGCCCTGCTGGGTGGGGCTTCGGTGGAGGACATCTGTGCTGCAGCTTCGTGGTCCTCACCGGGTCCCTTCGTAAGGTTTTACCTCATGGACATGACCAGGGGTTCTGTCTCCCAGGCGGTTCTGAGGTCTGGAACCTCTCCTGCTTCCCGTCCTTTGGTGGGGTAGCAGGGGTGTGTGGGTGTGGGCCACAATGTGTTGTGTCACACGTGGTTCTGCCTGTGCTGTGCGTTCAAGAGGTTCTAGGTCCCTCTTGTTCGCACTCGGGTGGAGTTGACTGGAAGGATGGGGTGACGGGACTCCCCTCCCCCCTGATGTGGGCTTTCGGGTCCTCAGGGGGTGCATTTGTCGGTCCTCGCGTCTGCTCTGTCCCCATATCTCCATGGCGAAGAGCAGGACGCGATTCGCCAGTACAACTAATATTTTTTTTTTTTGATCAAATTTTTTTATTGACATTCTCACGAGACAAGACAACACATTAACCACAATCACAATACATAGAACTTCACAAGAAAATAACAAAAACAATAATAATAATGACTAACAATTATACAGACAAAAGAAAAGAAACCAGAGTTCAACCTACTAAATTAATTCCAAGGGGTACTATCTAATAAATGGTCTTTCCCAGTGTTCAGTCCCGATTCCCGGCCGTGTGACCCCATATTAATAAAACGTACATCTCCAACCCACCACAAGGACCATTTTTTGGGGGAACACGACCTGAAACCAGAGCAATGAACCTTCATGAAAAAACAAAAACCTGTAGGTGTTCCATAGACTCACAGAGACCGTGTAAAAGTGGCCAAACAGTGAAGAACTAGTTAAATAGCTGCCCCCCCATAATATCCCCAGCTAAACTCAAGATGACAAGACAAGGGACAAGACAGACAAAAACACTTCCTCCTCCCCCTCCCAAGAGACCGCCGGACTCACCCGAACACGCACCCCAACCCCGCTCAGCCGCACACTGCGGTCTTTACCTTCTCAGCTGCTGCGAACCACAGGTCAATTCCAGCCTGTCCCACCCCAATCACCCGGGCTGTGGATATCTCAAGATAAATCACATCCAATAGAGTTAGGGACCAGTTAATCATTGTAAGCTTCTCAGGCTCCTTCCATCTCATTGCTATTAGCTTCTTCGCTGCTGTGACGCCCGCTAGGACAACCCTTTTCAGTTGTACGGACGCGGGTAGTGTCGTTATATCGTTCAGGAGTAGCGTAACAGCTGAGAATGGGATAGTTAAGCCACACAGATCTGAAAGTTTGTCCGTTATTGACCTCCAGAAGCGGGCCACTGGTGGGCAATCCCAATACATATGCATATAAGTGCCAGTGGCCTTTTGAGAGCACAAAGTGCACCGAGAGTCGGTTATCAGTCCCATAGCAAATAGCTTCCTAGGTGTAAGATAGGTCCTATGAATATAATTAAAATTAATTTGCTGGTGATTGGGGTTGCGGGAAGATAATGCCACATTTGCCCAAACATCATCCCAGTCAAACTCGGGGTCCAACTCCGGGATATCCACACGCCAGATTGTATCCAATGATAAATTTTTATACGTGGATTGAATTAAGAGCGTATAAAAGTCGGAGACAAACCCTCTGGATGTCGTCCTGTCCACTATGAGCCTGAGGAAGGGGTGTGGGTGCAAGGCTTGAGCCCACGGTACGCCATGCGCCCTCAGTGCTGACCTTAGTTGAAGGTAAAGAAAGAAGGACTCGCCGGGAAGATCATAAAATTCTCTTAAGTCCTGAAACGCACGGAGGCCGTTCTTATCATAAATATCCTCCAGAGTATGCACTCCCCTCCTTTGCCATTGAGGAATATTAACCGGCTTGTGTCCAACAAGTAATTGCTGGTTATTAAAAATTGGAGAGTCCAGGTGCCAAGGGCATTTAACCCCACACGACCTCTGTACATTACGCCACGTTTGGATCACGTGAGTTATGATCGGTCCATACCTCAGCCGGCATTTCGCAATAGAGACAGTGGAGTACACTACATCCACCAGTACAACTAATATAATGATAGGTTATGTATATAACCTAGTTATATGAGTACTGGCTGAGCGTCCTGCTCTTAGCTTGCCCTGAGGTCCCTTGGGGAAACTTTTCTTTGGAAACGTTTTTTTCCGAGGAAGAGCGAGTGGTGACCACGCCTAGTGCTATATAGTACGTCACTAGGGCGGGCCTGGCAGGTGCTGGGTGTATTGTTTTTATTCGTTGATGGAGTACACTAGGTACTGGAGATGAGGTATATCTCGATGGCGAAGAGCAGGACGCTCAGCCAGTAGTCATATAACTAGGTTATATACATAACCTATCGTTATGCGTTGTCTGTCTCATTGCCCAATCTGGGGAGCGCACTAGAGTAGATAGAGAAACAATAGGAAATATAGAAATAGGAAATATATAGAGCAGATATGCATTTCTTAGAGAAAACTAATTTCAATACTCTATATATATTCATACTTCCGCACACTGCCAGCCAGTATGCGATGGAGAGATACACTTTAAATTTTGACGGAGAGAAGAGAATCTCCTGATTCAGATACAATTTAACACAAACATATATAAAAAGATATATATTTTTAAAGATTTTATTTATAGTGTTTTCAGCTTTTTCATAGTCAACCAAGGACCTTTTGGCCACGCAAGACCGATAGAGGAGAGAGGGTGAAACGGGAGAAGAGGGGAAGACATGCGGCATACTAGCCGCCGGGTCGGGGAATCGAACCCGGGGCGACCGCTTTGCGACTCAGCGTGCTATGTGGTGTGCTACTGGAGCGCCATATAAAAATATATTTAACCCTCTAAAGCCTACATAGATAAAGGTTCATCTGGAAATAGTGTTACATTTTATGAGCTTATTCTTTGAGTGGGTATCAAGTTTTATACCTTTGATGATTCAGGGGAACTTATACCCTTTATTTCTGGTGCAATGTAAAGTCTCATATATTACCTTTGTGTGGGCATACAATATTTGACATAAAATAGATTTTTCTTTATCATAGTTACACAACTGAATCATCAACAGGTGATTTTCATTCAAGTTGCACAATAAATTATATAGTTATCAGAACACTTCAAACCCTAGTTTCAAACGCATAAAATACTTCACTATGATTTTTACAGCAGTCATACAGGTAGTTTTACAGCAGTCCTACAGGTAGTTTTACAGCAGTCATACAGGTAGTTTTGACAGCAGTCCTACAGGTAGTTTTGATGTCAGTCCTACAGGTAGTTTTACACCAGTCCTACATGTAGTTTTGACAGCAGTCCTACAGGTAGTTTTGACAGCAGTCCTATACAGGTAGTTTTAACAGCAGTCCTACAGGTAGTTTTGACAGCAGTCCAACAGGTAGTTTTAACAGCAGTCCTACAGGTAGTTTAACAGCAGTCCTACAGGTAGTTTTACAGCAGTCCTACAGGTAGTTTTGACAGCAGTCCTACAGGTAGGTTTGACAGCAGTCCTACAGGTAGTTTTAACAGCAGTCCTACAGGTAGTTTTACAGCAGTCCTATGGGTAGTTTTACAGCAGTCCTACAGGTAGTTTTGACAGCAGTCCTACAGGTAGTTTTAACAGCAGTCCTACAGGTAGTTTTACAGCAGTCCTACAGGTAGTTTTACAGCAGTCCTACAGGTAGTTTTGTCAAATCGGATTCAGCAGGTCAATATGACCAATCTTTTTAATATATTTAAAGAAAATATATTTTGTAATAGTTCTAATCATAATTCTTTCTGGTTAAATACATTGCCATGCATTTCAGTGGTAGCATACATTAACATAGTCAAGTGCAACAGAGTAATTAGAAAATGAGTAATTGATGTCAGTCATACAGGTAGTTTTACAGCAGTCCTACAGGTAGTTTTGACAGCAGTCCTACAGGTAGTTTTTACAGCAGTCCTACATGTAGTTTTGATGTCAGTCCTACAGGTAGTTTTGATGTCAGTCCTATAGGTAGATTTACAGCAGTCCTACAGGTAGTTCTGTGTCGGAGTGGCTCTCGCTCAGCGTCACTACTGCACTATACCTCGCTCGTGCACGCGCACTGAATAAAAAATTCCACAATGAACCTTTACATCCCAACATTCGTCTGACCACACCCCTATCAGCTTACCTTCATAAGCAGGTGTGTCAGGAAGTGCCTTCGGTAGATCCCCACTTGACGAGGTTGCTAGTTGAAGAAAGTTGAGACTTGTTTACATTGTGCTTATTTTTTTCTTCTCTCATAAATATTCAAGAGAAAAATCTAAGTCATAATGTCTACTTCGGAGAGTCGTAGACCCACTCTTCACCAGCGGTTCTCCATTCCCGCCTCCGTCATGCGTTCTGGTGCGGGGCTGTTGCCGCGTTCGTGGTCAGCAGCCACGCCCGGTAGGCATCCGATGGGTAGTTTGCCTCTCCGAGGAGCCGGTGCACCGGTGCCGTCGCCTCTGCGATGGCCTGGTCCTGGCTCTGGTTCCGGGGAATCGTCCGTTGTTGAACGGCCGGTTCCTTTGGTTTCGGAGGATTTGAGACATAAACTTTTTGCGTCTGCTCGTTGCCGTCGCAAGATGGTGTCCTGCAGACACGAACGGCCTGGGTTTGAGGAATTGCTGGAGACCAGCGAGGAGGATGTGTCGGTCTCTATCTGCCCGATGGAAACTTGCATGGTAGAGGCAGACGGGTTCTTGTTTGAAGGCCCAGTAGAGACGAGTATCCCACCCGTCCAGGTAACACTGGAGGGGGGTGAAATGACTCCTTGGGGCGCCTTGTTCGAGGATGTCGGGGAAACCCCTCTGCCTCATCGGCAGGATGCCCTACTATCAGCCACATCAGACTGTGGCTCCTTGACCAGTCGAAGCCTGCTGCATGTGAGGGATGCGGGTTCGGTGGAGGAAAGTCTGCAGGGGGAACTGCAGGCTTTGTTCCCCGAGCTTATGGCAGTGGCGGCCGCTGCAAACGGCGTGCCGCTTCCGCAGCCACTGCCTGCTCCTGTCCCCGATGATCTAATAGGTCATCTCTGGCAGCGTCGCCCGGTGAGAGGGGTGGACGTTGTCTACCCATTTTTCCCCTCAATGGGGGCCTATGTTCGTCGGGGCCAGGTGGTGTCCCACATCATGGGCCTCACTCCCGCCTACGTACCAGTTACGCGGGTGGTGGGTTTGGTCGATGGTATGAGAGAGGGTGTGCCACGGCTTGATATGCCGATGGCCGCTCTCCTCTGTCCGGATGTGGTGTGGGAGCCGTTATGCAAGCCGGTTCTCCAAGGAAAATCGGCTAGGCGGTTGGCGTATTGGAGCGACCAGTCGTTCATCGCTGGTACACAAACGCTGGCTGCTGCGTCTAATGTCGCACAGCTGGCAAGATTTGTATCCGGGATAATGACGGGCGGCACAGAGCTGACTGATGTCCAACAGGATCAGCTCACCCAGGCGGCAGGAGCTGTCCTGCATCTGACTCAGGTGCAGGCCATAGCCGCTGGGAAAGTGCGCGCCCTGGCGACTCTGATCCAGCGCAACCTTTGGCTGGAGCAGGCCCGTGTGCCGGAGAAGAAGAGAGCTCCTCTTCTGACGGCCACCCTCTCCGATGCTGGACTGTTCGGGAAGGCCCTGCAATTGATGACCTCAACATGCAGAGAGATGGCAGAGGAGAGATCCGTGCTCCAACCCCATTTTCCACCTCCCGTCATCGCCGGTGGAGTCAGACGGCTTCCACGTCGTCGAGCTACCTCCGCCGTGGCTGCTACTGCCTCCACCGCCACTGCTGGCCCGGCGAAGAAGGTCAGGAGGAGAGACGGTGCTGCTGCTGCAGCCGGCCCATCTACGACCGGAGGAGATGGTAGGGATCGACGAGACCAGCAACCGATTATCTACCGTCCCTCCGGGGCTTCTCGGGGTGGCAAAGCCCGAGCGGCTCGAGGCAGCAGACGCCACTAGACCCAGTGACTTTTTTCCCCTGCGGTCCCCTCTGTTTACCCCTCCCCGGCCTCTCATATTATTTGTTTCATAAATAAAAAGTCCCCTCTGAAGGGGGACTGTATTTTTTGTTAAACAAACTGTGTGTTTCTTCACCAAAACATATGATGAGGTTGCAAAGTGTGAATCTGCATTAGTATACATTGATGGATGAGTTACATTTGTGTTATGAGATTAAGCAAGGTCTGCAGCATACACTCGGTTATAGAAAGGTTTCTATCTCGGCCTGACGCTCCACATGCAGGTAGAAGCTGGTTGTATGGTCTGTTGCTTACACACGAAGTAATGTAGAACTACAACACTGTTGTGTTAGTTGCAGTAATGCTCGTATACACACGTTCCACGGCCTAGCCGTTATACTCTCTATCAGTGTTTTTCTATGTACAACATGGAATGCAGGTGTAGGATTCACACACACACACGACTTGGTTTTGTTGTAAACCCTGTTCACAGTCTGTGGGTAGCGTGCATTGTATTAGCTTGCGCTATTCATTAGCATTCTACCAAAGGTTTCATATACTACAGTTGTTATTGTGTGTAGGGGGAAGGGTTTTGTGAGGAGGTGCCGAATAAACCCCTCCTTCCCACTTGATTGGTCAGGGGGGTTTTCTCATCTCCTGTTGGGCCAGTCAGGGCCAAGCCGTTAAGCGCCTTGGCTGGGGGGGGGGGGGGGGGAAGGGTTGTCCTGACTCTGCTCCTATTACAAACAGGAGTTGTGTGTTGGGTTTCCCCCCGTCATAGCATACGACACTACGTACGTTGCTATGACGATGGCTTCCGTGAGTTAGATCTTTACGTAAGATCTGTTGTGTCAAAGTGTCGGGTTAGAGCGTAGGACTTACGGGTCCGCTACGCTCGATTTTATGTGTAACTTGAGTCAGTTGGTCACGTGACTCGTAGTTGCCATGGCTTTTTCATTTTACGACACACGTGGGAAGGCTTTCTGGGGAATTTCGGTCTAAATCCTCTGTGGAAGGGGTGACTGGATGTAAAAATGTAAACAGTTTTTACCCTCGGCTGTGTAGACTGGGATTCATGCTGTTGGTGCTTCCTTCTTTTTTATTAAAAATAGTTGGAGTTTAGGAAGCACCACACCCCTCTTGTCGTTCCCCTGGGCGCCTTGGGGATTCACTGAAAGGTCTAAATAGCCTGTTCATTGATGTGGTTGTGTCCCGACGCATGCTTAAGTGCTAGCTCGGGGTGTTCTGTTAAAGATCAGGCGGGTAACTAGTACGCCTTGGTTGCTTGTGGTTAAAACAGCGTTTTTATAAAGCAACTGGGATGGAGGTTTTTTCCTCTTCCGACGACCTGTTATTGGTTATCGACGGATTCTCGTTCATATCTGGGGGATGATGACGGAATGGATCTGAACATATGTAGAGGGGTCTCACGCCCATGGAGTGGGACACCGGGCGCGGTTCGCACCGACCGTCTGGGTGGCGCCTTCTTTTCATGTTTTAAGATCAACACGCATATCTGCCCCTTCTCCTGGAGTAGGCATGTCGGCGTGGTTAGGGCACGGGACTGGTTCTGGTCACGCTTGTCCAGATCAGTTAAACCCGTTGTCCGGCGGGGATGCAGATCTGCTGTTCTGGTACCCTGAGGGACTTGGGCTTTTTTCGGGGGGAAAAATGCCGGGTCGGCCTGGGGTGTCACAAGGTTAGGCGTTATGGAGACCCTTGTTGGGTACCCTTTTGTACCTGGCACTGTTATGGGGGCTGGTTCTCTTTTTTCTTTGCTCCTCTCTCACGCATGGCGGAGGGAGGGCTGTCGGGGTGGTCTTCAGGACCTCCTCTAGTAACCCTGTGTGCGTCCTAGGCTGCCGGGTCCGGTCCGAAGTAAAGTTCGTTGATACCGTAGACTTGGAATAACCCTTTTTTGTCTTGAGGGGTTATAGGAACAACCACCGCATAGGTTAACGACAAGGTGGTTGGTTCCCTGGTGTGTTGGAGCAGAGTCAACTCCCGGGTTACCCGGTTGAGTGTGCCCCTGCACGTTCATGACGTCTGCCAATCATGTCAGCCTTCTCTGCCTCAACCCCTCTGGGTGGGTTTTTTTTAATGGAGACTTTGTCAAGGTGTTCAACAACGCCAGCATGCGCCCCTTCTGCCGGGGCGGCTGTTTTCAGTTGACTCCTTTGGTGCCTGTCTCGTCTGCAGTGCTCCAGGCTCAGGTTACAGCCTGTTGCCTGGTTTTCCCGGTGCGCTGCCTGCTTCCGCGGGGTGACCTTTTTTGTGTGCTTACGGCCATGCTGACTGCCTGTTTTGCAGGGTCAGTGTGCCAGGCGGTGTGCTATTGGGGGGAAAGGGCCCGCTCTTGGAGGGGCTTTATCCGAATACGCTGGCGATGTGGGGGGCGGTGTCACTAAGTGACCGCCTGGTGGGGATTTGATGCCTGGCGTCATTGACCTCTCCGGGCCCCTGTTTTCCAGGGGATCCAGTCCCGTCAGTGGGTCTGGGTCTTCCTTCGCGCTCCGCTGCTACGGCCTTGCCACGGGGTTGAGTTGCTCTTGACCCCGTGATTTCTGGGGGTGGTAACGAGGTTGTTCCTTCCGTTCGTTCCCGGGTGGCATGCGGGTTAAGATTAAGATTAAGATTTGTTTATTAAGGACAATGCAAATTAATGAACATCATTTACATGTGTATGCATAACATCACAGCATGATAAGGACGTAAATATGCCGGGAATAGCACAGGGCTAATTTCCACCCGTAGTCCTAACATAAAACAAACACAAAACGGACCATACAACGTTCATTCATAAAAACTGACATCACTGACATGACCACACTAACATGACATTCAGTCAGTACAACATCACTAACATCCCTAATGAGTGCATATTTGGCTGTCTAACAGCCATTTCCTGAGTTGGACCTTAAAGGTGGACAGGGTGGGACATTCCCTTAAGGGGACCGGAAGGCTGTTCCATGTTCCACTTCCCTTTATCGATAGACAATTTTTGCTGAAGGCGGTCTTTCTAAAATGGACCTCACAATCCCCGCTGGTGTTTGATCTAGTGGCTAATCCAGTGTTCCTTTTCTCGTGGATAAACTCCTTGAGAGGTGGAGGGGCTAATCTGTGCAGGCATTTATACAAAGCAGGAACTTTTATAACGTCTGAGGTTTTCAAAATTTAAAATTTGATGCTTATCCAGGATTTTACAGTGGTGGTATGAGTACTGTTTCCTGTCATATACCTTTAATGCTCTGTTGTAGAGTTGTTCTATGGGTTTCATGGCTGTGGCCCCAGTAAATGACCAGTTTAGAAGGCAATATTCAATGTGAGAGAAGACCATACAGTGTAGGTATGTCTTTGCGGCTTCAAGTGTTAGGGAGGGCCGTATTTGTTTGAAGTTGGAAATGTTGAAGTTGATGGTGTTCCTCACTTTCTTTATGTGTTTCTTAAAGGTCAGGTTTGAGTCCAAGATGACCCCAAGGAATTTGAAGTGGGAAACAAGTTCTAGTTCTTCCTTCCTTCCCTCCTTCCTCAGGAACACATTGGACCGCTTGATGGTTTCTGGACTCTTGCTAAAGAACATGCACACAGTCTTTTTCGCATTAAGTAGGAGACAGGTGCTGTTTAGCCAGCATTGTACCTTGTCTAGTGCGCATGTGAGCCTAGATGTAATCAACTCTATGTCCTTGCCCTGTGTGTAGATGACTGCGTCATCGGCATACATCTGTACATTGAGTTCGGGACACACATTTGGCAGGTCATTGATATACAGGGAGAATAGCAGGGGCCCAAGGATTGATCCCTGAGGGACACCTACAGGGTTGTCTAGATATGGGGACTTGGCGCCATTGACCGTGACACATTGTTTTCGGTTTGATAAGTAGGATCTAAACCATTCTATTGTAGCAGCTGAGAAATTGAAGTGAGTTAGTTTGGTTAGGAGGATATTATGGTTGACACAGTCGAAAGCCTTGCTAAGGTCTAAGAAGACAGCACCAACATACTTGTTGCTATCTAGTGCACTCTTGACCTTTTCAACAAACAGACAGTTGGCTGACTCTGTTGAGTGAAGGGCACGGAATCCAAACTGCATTGGGTTAAGTGGGGTGGGGCCCAAGTCGAGATGTTTAGTCATGAGATTCGACACCCACTTCTCTGCAACTTTGGATATGACAGGAAGTATACTGATGGGCCTATAATTGGTCACCAGTGCCTTGTTGCCAGATTTAAAGATAGGGGTCACCATGGCCATCTTCCAGGATGATGGAACTTCCCTGGAGGTGATTGATTGATTCACTAGTAGAGTGATGGGTTTAATGAGTGCATCAGAGTATGTTTTGAGGAAATCAGTGTCGAGCCCGTAGGCGTCCTTGGCTTTGGAGCCTTTCAGAGCCAGAATGATCTTTTTCACTTCAGGCTCTGTTATCTCCTCCAGTTCAAAGAGGGGCTGGGTGTTGGTTACTGGGTTTAGTAGGATACTGGAGGGGGCAAAGTGTTTGGTGCTGTCTAGAACACTATTTAAGAAGTGTTCGTTGAGGGTGCAGGCCAGTACTGTGGGGTCTTTAACTAGTATGTCATTCACATTCAGTTCTAGGGGGTCTTTTTCCCGATTCTGGTGTTTGCCTAGGAGTTTATTCAAGGTTTGCCAGATTTTTTTGCCGTTCCCTTTTCCTGCTTCAATTATACTAATAAAGAAGTTTGCTCTGGCCTTTCTGAGGGTCTGTGTGACCTTGTTCCTAGCATGCGTGAATCTCTGTCTGTCGATAGACAGTCCAGACTTTAAGCTCTGTTTGAGGAGTGAGTCCCTGTCTTTCAATTGCTGTCTGCAGCTGTGATCTAGCCATGGGAGGTGGGTTTGTTTTTTGACTTTTTGGCTCCCCTTCCTAGAGAAGGAGGCCATCGTCTCCTTGATTTTTGTTGTGAAGAGGGTGCAGTTTTTCTCTGTGGTATTGGAGGATAGTATCTCCTGCCAGTCAAGCTTTTTCACTGCATCCTCAAAGCTCTGTTGCAGGTTTTTTGGGATGTAGTTTGATGAGGTGGCAGATTTTTTGGATGTTTTTAGAAAGCGAGTTTTATTGAGTTTCCTGGTGAAACAGATGAAATTGTGGTCAGATATACCGGTCAACATGTTGTTGGTCTTAGTGATTCTATCCGGTTGGTTGGTGAAAACTAGATCTATTTTGGTCTGGGAGGTTTTGGTAATTCTAGTTGGCTGTTTGATTATTTGTTCAAAGCTGTGGGCATCCATGGATTGTTTTAAGTTCTTTCTAGCCTGTTTACTGTCCCAGTTGACATTGAAGTCACCTATGATTATTGTTTCCTTGTTGCAGGATTTTAGGACATGTTTTAACTGGTCGTAAAACTCAACTTTTGCATCTGGTTTTCTGTAGAGACATATCAGGGTAAATGACATTTGTTCAGCGAGAGTGATTTCCACACCAACAGATTCTACACCAACACATTCAAAGTCAGTGGACCATTCCAGTTTTTTACAGGCAATTGTGTCTCTGATGTACAGTAGGACTCCCCCACCTCCTTTCCCAGTCTTCCTGTCATTCCTAAATACATTGTAGCCTGGCATGGATACTAGGGCTTCAGGGGATGACTTCTTTAGCCATGTCTCACTCAGACCTAAGCAATGTAAGTTAGAATCAAGTAGGAGGTGCTCTAGCTGTTCGTGTTTATTACCAACACTACGAATGTTGAGGTGACCACAACATGTGCGTGTGTGTAGTCGTGGGGTCAGGCCACGGTCTGCTCACCCTGTGCGTTGAGTTGCTTGAGTGCCTCTTCGCACGGTCGAGTCCGTCGCCCTCCCGTGACCCTACAATAGGGGGGGTATCCTCCATTAGGGAGGGTTGGGGGGGGCTCGGTCCTCCCCGATCTGATGGTTGGACAGCAGTCCTACAGGTAGTTTTGATGTCAGTCCTACAGGTAGTTTTACAGCAGTCCTACAGGTAGTTTTGACAGCAGTACTACAGGTAGTTTTACAGCAGTCCTACAGGTAGTTTTGACAGCAGTCTTACAGGTAGTTTTACAGCAGTCCTATAGGTAGTTTTGATGTCAGTCCTACAGGTAGTTTTGACAGCAGTCCTACAGGTAGTTTTTACAGCAGTCCTACATGTAGTTTTGATGGCAGTCCTACAGGTAGTTTTTACAGCAGTCCTACATGTAGTTTTGATGGCAGTCCTACAGGTAGTTGTACAGCAGTCCTACAGGTAGTTTTATAGCAGTCCTACAGGTAGTTTTATAGCAGTCATATAGGTAGTTTTAACAGCAGTCCTATATGTAGTTTTACAGCAGTCCTACAGGTAGTTTTGACAGCAGTCCTACAGGTAGTTTTGATATCAGTCCTACAGGTAGTTTTACAGCAATCCTACAGGTCGTTTTGACAGCAGTCCTATAGGTAGTTTTACAGCAGTCCTACAGGTAGTTTTACAGCAGTCCTACATGTCGTTTTAACAGCAGTCCTACAGGTAGTTTTGATGTCAGTCCTACAGGTAGTTTTACAGCAGTCCTACATGTCGTTTTAACAGCAGTCCTACAGGTAGTTTTGATGTCAGTCCTACAGGTAGTTTTACAGCAGTCATACAGGTAGTTTTAACAGCAGTCCTACAGGTCGTTTTGATGTCAGTCCTACAGGTAGTTTTACAGCAGTCATACAGGTAGTTTTAACAGCAGTCCTACATGTCGTTTTAACAGCAGTCCTACAAGTAGTTTTACAGCAGTCCTACAGGTAGTTTTACAGCAGTCCTACAGGTAGTTTTGATGTCAGTCCTACAGGTAGTTTTACAGCAGTCCTACAGGTAGTTTTACAGCAGTCCTACAGGTAGTTTTGACAGCAGTCCTACAGGTCGTTTTTACAGCAGTCCTAGATGTAGTTTTGATGTCAGTCCTACAGGTACTTTTGATGTCAGTCCTATAGGTAGTTTTAACAGCAGTCCTACAGGTAGTTTAACAGCAGTCCTACAGGTAGTTTTAACAGCAGTCCTACAAGTAGTTTTGACAGCAGTCCTACAGGTAGTTTTAACAGCAGTCCTACAGGTAGTTTTAACAGCAGTCCTACAGGTATTTTTGACAGCAGTCCTACAGGTATTTTTGACAGCAGTCCTACAGGTAGTTTTAACAGCAGTCCTACAGGTAGTTTTAACAGCAGTCCTACAGGTAGTTTTAACAGCAGTCATACAGGTAGTGTTACAGCAGTCCTACAGGTAGTTTTGTCAAATCGGATTCAGCAGGTCAATATGACAAATATTTTAAATATATTTAAAGAAAATATATTTTTTAATAGTTCTAATCATAATACTTTCTGGTTAAATACATTGCCATGCATTTCAGTGTTAGCATACATTAACATAGTCAAGTGCAACAGAGTAATTAGAAAACATTTAAAATCAATACATCCGTTAAGACAGCTGTATGACACCAGATGGCTGATGTGAATAGCTGACAATGCATTAGCCTGCGAGTGGATTTGTCCGAATAATGAGACCGTACTAAGGTTGGCGCGGTGATGTGAAATTTCCCATGACTAATAAACTCATGACAACACCGGTATTACCAGTGACATAGGACATTTGACATAATGACGCTCAATATGTAAAGTGGCTAAATTGATCCGCTGTGTCTAGTCTGTTTTTAATTCCTTTTTTTAATTCCCCAATGTATCCATTTGGTACTACACTCTGCAGACGTGCTCTGCTCTCACTCTCTGTTTCTGACAATTTTTTTCTCTCTGACTGTGTGTGTGTGTGTGTGTGTGTGTGTGTGTGTGTGTGTGTGTGTGTGTGTGTGTGTGTGTGTGTGTGTGTGTGTGTGTGTGTGTGTGTGTGTGTGTGTGTGTGTGTGTGTGTGTGTACAGAGTCTGTGAGGCTTGTGAATGGATCTGGTCTGTGTTCAGGCAGAGTGGAGATGAAGTCTGATCAGGCGTGGAGGTCACTATGTGAAGCTGACTTTGACAAGCAGGATGCAGAGGTGGTCTGTAGGCAGCTTGGCTGTGGGGCTCCTTCAGCCCTTCAGGGGGCGCTCTATGGAGAGGGAGAGGCTCCAATCGGGACCAAAGAACTCCAGTGTAAAGGCAACGAGTCCGATCTCCTGGACTGTTTCACCTCAGACTCAGATAGAAACACCAGCTCACCTAGCAGGACTGTTGGCCTCACCTGCTCAGGTATGGAAAGCATTATCAATTACTCATTGGTTTAATTAGGATTTACACTTTTAATAATGATATAACTGGTATAGTCTTTTCATTTATTTATTTACTGACTATATTCAAAACCTTATTTAATTTCTTTAATAAAAAGAAATATAGGTATGTCCCAATCAAGCTGATTTAATATTGAGTATGTGAGGTATGAACTCGGAATGGGGGGTGAAAGTTGATGCAGCATTATGCCGGCACCAGGTATAGCCTTCGACACAGTCAACCATCAGATCCTCCTCGTGTCGCTCCTACCAAGTGTCATGGAGAGGGACCCTGTCTGCCACCCGCCCCGTGCGGACGGGTGTCCCCCAAGGCTCGGCCCTTGGACCCCTTCTCTTCTCCCTCTACACTAAATCTCTGGGTAACATTATCACGTCTCATGCCTTCTCGTATCATTGCTATGCCAATGATACTCAACTCTTCCTCTCTTTCCTCCCCCATCCACGTCTCTGAGCGGATCTCGGCCTGCAGCGAAGGGTACGGCTCCAGCCTACCTCCGGTCAATGGTCTCTAACTACACACCCTCAAGACCACTATGCTCTGCATCTTCTGGCCGCCTCAGACCTACTCTTGTCCGAGCTCTGAGAGGGTCATCAAAGAGAAGTCGCCTATTCTCGGTCCTTGCCCCACAATGGTGGAACGAACTTCCCACCACAGTTAGGACAGCCGAAACACGTCCAATCTTTCGGCGTCGACTAAAAACGCACTTCTTCAATCATTATCTGAAATGAAAAATAAAATAAAATAAACTCTAACCCTAACTAACCTTACTGTCATGCACTTGTCCTAATATACTAACCTATAGCACTCAACACTTGAACATGAACATTGTTACTCGGCTGATAGAGTTGTACCCTTCCTGCTGTCTTGTTGTACAAAACTTGTATCCCGCTTTTGGATAAAGCGTCCGCTAAATGATAAAATGTAAATGTAAATGTTAATAGTGAAATTCCCAGGGTTGGTTTGCCCCAGCGTCTGTGTGAATGGGACTACCTGGCATTGCAGAACAGAGGTGTGATGCTTTGTAATGTAATTCTGTGGTGGTTAGTTTGTAGGTAATATCATAACCACACGGGCGCTCCAGTAGCACACCACATAGCTCGCTGAGTCGTGAAGCGGTCGTCCCGGGTTCGTTTCCCAGTCCCGGTGACCATTTGCCGCATGTCTTCCCTACCTCTCCACCCGTTCTCCCTCTCTCCCTCTATCGGTCCTACGTGGCCGCAAAAAAGCTGAAAATGGTATAAATAAAGTTTAGAATATCATACCCACAACTATTTTCATAAGTGATGATGTGGTTAATTCTGTGGTGGTTAGTTTGTAGTTCATAGTTCATTCAGCACCTGCTGCTGCAGCCATCAGCTGGCGCTTCACCTCTCCGTGCCAAATGAAGAAAAAGAAATTTTTGTGCATCCCCTGAACTGAACAATACACACATGCCCCGAACCGTGGAGGTCGAACCGAACGGTGTACGGTTCGAATGTGTACCATTCCACCCCTAGTATTGGTCATTGGCCTTGTCTCATTTTCTGTGAAGAACATAAAAGAACACACTGTGCACCCCTACATATCTATCTTACATATGTGGTGTAACTAGACCCCAGACTGTGGAAATTGTTGATGAAAACAAGCAAACATGGTAGAAATGTAACAAAAATGTTCACTGTGTTCCTTCACTGTCTGCTTCCACCTTATTTCATTCATATTTTTCAAGATAAACGTGATTTATTAAATTAATGTCTCGATTATCATGGATTTTCTTTTCACATTTTATCACAAAAAAAGTTAAAAACATATCACTTTTATACATAATTGTGATCTAGCAGAGGTAAATGGGAAACATTAACCATACAGTATATGCCGTTTAAATTGCTTGTAATTGAGATAAAGTTAACATAAATTGTTTTGGATTTATTGTTTTAAAATCCCAATAATGTTGTCGGTCCACCAGAGTAACATAAATGCAAACACCATACAAGGGTTAATAGAGATCAGATGTTTTAAATATTACGAAGATGAAAGAAGGCAATTCTGGTCATATCTTTGACGTGACAATCAAATGAGAGAGAATGATGAAAAACATGCAGAGGTTTTTAATGGTGGAGCTTCTGTGAAATAAGACAATTCTCACATTTCAGGGAGGTGTCCTTAAACATACACTGCAGTCTAGGAGGCCAACAATTATCATCTCAGTTGTATTAGTATTTAGGAGTATTTGTGGCATCCCATTTTTAATTACAGATAAACATGCCTCTAAATGTAGTCGTTTCTCTCTTGTTTCTGTGCAGAACCTGATGATGTGAGGTTGGTGGACGGAGGCAGCCGCTGTGCTGGGCGACTGGAGACCAACCACCAGGGAGTCTGGAGACCTGTAGGAATGCACAAGTACAGACCATCATCATGGACCATGAAGGCAGCAGCTGTAGTGTGCAGACAGCTGGAATGTGGCTTTGCTGTTTCAACAGAATGGAGGGTTGGTTCTGAACAACCGGTATGGCTGTTTCACACTGACTGTTCTGGCTCTGAGTCTGCACTGAGGGAGTGTAGAGGACCAGTGGACTCTTATAATTCCTCTTCCAGCCTGGAGGTGATCTGCTCAGGTAACTCTAAACACATTTTTGTCAGTGGTTTACATCTGCATTGTTAATTTATTAGGTGACTTAGGTTGTAACAAGCTTGAAATAATAAACAAACCTGTCAGCAATAAAGAATGAGAGTACTGGAACAGTGTTACATTCAAAGTGTTGTATTCCACAAAAAGAGGAGCAAACTAAGTGGGGCGTCACATAGCAACATACTGTACAACAAAATCATATCAAACCAATAAGAACAGTCCTGTCAGCATTACAGTGCATTAGCACCAACATACATGTACAGGCCTACCAGACCATGCAGCCCTGCTCTTTAGAGCCAGTAGGGTCCAACCACACTCAACCCTTTGAGTGTCCAGAAGGAGATCAGTCCTGGGTTGATCAACATCTTCAAAAGGAAAAGAACTAAAGTAATCCACTGGGAAACACCGACTGCAGCTGAACTGTCCTTGGTTTTGGAGAATATATTAGGAGGCCTGATCCCTCCTTCCTCTCACAATATCAGCAGGACCGCCCCTAACCACACCCAAACATGTCCCCCTGGGGGTTAGGACCGCCCCTAACCACACCCACAATGCCCCCCTGGCGTTAGGACAACCCCTAACCCCGTTAACGCCGCCATTTTGGTGCTGGGCGATTTCAATAGCGCCAATCTGAGAAAGGTATTACCTGACTTCTATCAGCATGTGACTTGCAACACCAGAGGCCGTAACATCCTAGATCACTGTTACACGCAATTTAAAGGTGGCTACAAGGCTCATTCTGATAGTGGCTTTGGTAAATCAGATCACGCGTCAATCTTTCTTTCACCAAAGTACAAACAGAGAATCAAAAGTACTCCTGTAGTCTCGCGAGAGGTGCAGAAATGGGATTTGACGTCAGAGGAGACGCTCCGGTCTGAGTTTGACTGCACAGACTGGAATGTGTTCCGCGACACAGATAACATTAATGTCTACACGGAAACAGTGCTGGACTATGTTTGTACTATGGTGGAAGAAACAATCCCCACTACCAAAATGAGAGTTTACCCAAATCAAAAACCCTGGGTAGACAAATCCGTCCGTGAAGCTCTGAGAGAGCGCACCAAAGCATACAACGACGGCCTAGTGGCAGGCAACATGAATGACCACAAGGTGGCGCGATACAACGTAAGGAGGACAGTGTCAGAGGCCAAATGGCGCTACAGGGATAAAATTGAACTCCAGTTTGAACAAGCTGACTCTAGAGCTATGTGGCAGGGGCTCAAAACGATGACAGACTACAAAGGCGCCTCCCTCAAACTGAACAGTGACATCTCCTTAGCAAATGACCTCAATACCTTCTATGCGAGGTTTGATGCTGGTAATAACAACACCAGCTCACAAGCCACGGCAATGGGGGGGGGGGGGGTCGGCTGCTGATGGAGGCGCAGTGTTCAGGGTAACAGAGCATGAGGTGAGGCGGACCTTTAAAAAAGTGAATATCAGGAAGGCAGCAGGTCCGGACGGCATCCCCGGCCGCGTCCTAAAAGTCTGTGCCGACCAACTGGCCCCAGTATTCACTGACATCTTCAACCTGTCCTTAGAACAGGCTGTCATCCCCACCTGCCTGAAGAAGTCCACTATTATCCCTGTACCCAAAAAATCCAAGCCTGCTTGCCTCAACGACTACCGCCCTGTAGCTCTCACCTCCATAGCCATGAAGTGCTTTGAGAAGCTAGTAAAGGGCTACATCTGCTCCTCCCTCCCCATCAACATGGACCCCCTGCAATTTGCATACCGCCCCAACAGGTCCACGGAGGACGCCATAGCCCATGTGCTGCACACAGCAGCATCACACCTGGACAAGAGGCAGGGGAACTATGTGAGAATGCTATTCATCGACTACAGCTCGGCATTCAATACCATAGTCCCCTCCATACTCATAGCCAAGCTCAGGGACCTGGGCTTGAACTATGACCTCTGCCAGTGGGTCTTGGACTTCCTGACTGGCAGACCCCAGGTGGTGAGAGCAGGCAACTGCACCTCCTCATCCATCACCCTCAACATAGGGGCCCCCCAGGGCTGTGTTCTGAGTCCCCTCCTCTACTCCCTGTACACACACGACTGTGTGGCTCAGCGGAGTAGCAATACAATCATCAAATTTGCTGACGACACAGTGGTGGTGGGCCTGATCTCTGCCAACGACGAGAGGGCCTACCTGGAAGAGGTCAAGGTCCTGGCGGGATGGTGCCAGGAAAACAGCCTCTCCCTGAACGTCAGCAAAACAAAGGAGATGATTGTGGACTTCAGGAGGTCGGGGGTCAAGGACTACAGCCCCCTCAGCATCGACGGGGCACCGGTTGAGAGAGTCAACAGCTTTAAGTACCTCGGAGCCTACATATCCGAGGACTTGACATGGACCACACACATTGACAGTGTTGTGAAGAAGGCACGACAACGCCTCTACTTCCTCAGGCGCCTAAGGAAGTTCCAAGTCAGTCAGAAGATCCTTAAGAACTTCTACTCATGTACAATAGAGAGCATCTTGACCGGCAACATCACCTCCTGGTTTGGGAATAGCACTGCACAAGACCGAAGCAGACTACAAAGAGTGACACGTTCAGCCGAACGCACAATTGGAGGGGGGCTCCCCACCCTCCAGAACATTTACAACAAGCGTTGCAAGGGCAAGGCTAAGAGAATCATTAAAGACTCCAGTCACCCGAACAACTGCCTCTTTGAACTGCTGAGGTCAGGCAAGCGATACCGGAGTCTCAAGGCGAGCACAGAAAGACTCAGAAGAAGCTTCTATCCCCAGGCCATCAGGCTGCTAAACGAACAATGAATGAACACTACACAACAACAACCACCAAACGCACATAGCACACACATCCACACGCACACACTCACTTTAAACAAACACACTGTAGCACCCACTCCACACACTTTATAGCACACACCCACTTTAAACAAACACACTGTAGCACCCACTCCCCACACTTTATATTTATTGATGAAGGATTGCACTACAACTCGTACACCTTACTGTAAATTGTACCTAAATTGTACCTCATCCCATTTCTGCTTTGCACTATATAGTACTGTACATTAGTACACTGCATAGTATTGTATATTATATGGTAACTCAGAACATTGTACATATGTCTATACCGAACACTGTGACCTCATTTTCTTCTTCTAAACCACATGCTATACTATGTTATTTGATACTATCTTGTCTAGCACAGTCTCTGGAGCGTAACAGTAAGAAGCATTTTGTATGAAAGTATTCTGTACTTCTTCTTCTTCTTTCGTGTAACGTCAGAGGTCCAACTCTGTATCTTGTAGCCATGCCCTTAACTCTGGTCCCACATCAAAGAGGCTGGCTTCCGAGGGTGGTTTGTATAGGGGGCAGATGGTCAGGATGTGGTCAACAGTCTGCTCAGGGTCTCCACACTCACATGCAGCGCTGTCTGCCAGGCCCCACTTCTTTAATGATGCTTTAAAGCGACCAACCCCAGATCTTAAACGGTTCAGCAGAACCCATTGCCGGCGTGGAAGATCGTCTCCTGTGGCGCCATCTCCTGGATCCCAGATGTGGTGGTGGATACGGGTTCGCCCAGCACTCTCCCACTCTCTCTTCCAGGCTGCCGCCAGCCATCCATTTCTGGATAGGTCCTCAGTGGTGGAACGGAGCATCTCTTGTGCCACCTTGTTGTAGGGGTGGCGGGACTTGAGTCTGCTCATAGGTGCTGTTGTTGTTGTGGTGTTGTGTAGGATGTGCCAGTCATGCTTCACTGCCTTCCTTGCTAGGGCGAGAGTGGCAGGCTCTCGTCGTAGGCCAGCTGGTGCGATTCCTGCAAGGACTGGCAGCAGGAAGACGGGTGTAGCCTTCAGGCATCCAGTGATGATCCGGAGGGCGTTGTTAGTAGCCGCATCAACTTTTTTAACGTGCAGGCTTCTGCTCCAGACTGGGGCACAGTACTCTGCTGCCGAGAAGACCAGGGCTTGGGTGGATATCCGAAGGGTCTTGGCAGTGGCTCCCCAGGTTGTACCTGCAAGGCGTCGGATCAGCGCAACCCTTGATGTTGTCTTTGCCCTGACATCTTCGAGGTGTTGTTTGAAGGACAGTGTCCGATCCAGACGCACGCCAAGGTATTTAGGGGCTTGCTGGGACTCCAGACGCTTGTGGTCAGCATATACCTCCAGTTCCCTCTTGGCATCTCTGTTGCAGAGATGGTATGCTGCTGAAACGGTCTTGCTGGTGCTGAGCTGTAGGCGCCACTTTTGTAGATAGGCTACTAGGATGTCCATGTCTTGGTTAAGACCGTCCTCCAGTGCCTTCCATGTGGGTCTTCTCAGCATGATGGCAAGATCGTCCGCATAGCCGTACTTTCTGGATGCTGTGACTGGGAGATCGTAGATGTAAATATTAAACAGCATCGGAGAAAGGACTGACCCCTGTGGGACACCGTTCCTCAGTCTTCTGAGCCTGCTGCGCTGGCCATCGCTGGTGTGTAGGACAAAACTGCGGTTAGACAACATCTCCATGATAAACTTCACCATGTGCCGATCAGGTACCATCCTCATCAGCTTCAGGTGGAGTCCACGGTGCCAGACAGTATCGTATGCGGCAGTCAGGTCCAGGTACACTACCCCCGCTTTCTCATTAGCCTGGAAGCTGTCCTCGATGTCTTGAGACAGTAGTGTTACCTGGTCCACTGTTGATCTACCACGTCGGAAACCGGCCTGTTCCTGTGGGAGCTGTGTGTCAATTACTGGCTCAATGCGGCTATGGATCATTCTTTCCAATATCTTAAATGGAACACAGAGCAGCGAGATGGGTCGATATGCCTTGGGGTCTTCCGCAGGTTTGTTTGGCTTTGGCAGGGCAATTACAGAAGCACGACGCCAGGTCTTGGGGATCTTGCACCTCTGATAGCATGCAGAGAAGAATGCACAGAGCCAGTCAGATGTTGTTGTGCTCTGGTGGGTGATAAACTCCGGGTGGATGTTGTCACGGCCTGGAGATTTGCCCGTCTTGAGCTTACTCATGGCCTCATCGAGTTCATCTGCTGTGAACTCTCCTGAGAGGTTAGAATCTACACTGGCCACCTTGGAGAGGGAAAACACCTCCCGTGTTATCAGGCGGGTAACATCTTTGTCTGCGTCTGGGTAACGACCGTTCTTCAGGAGCTCGGAGGCGATGGCATCTGCAGTGACTGGGCAGCTTGGGGGCTTCGTACATCTGCCTGTAAGCTGGTTGATCGTTTGCCACGCCTTCCGACTAGAATGGGTAAAGTCAATTGATTCAACTACTTCAGTCCATCTGTCTCTACGCGTGCTGTCCAGTCTCTGGAGCAGTGCCGCTGCAGTCGCATCCACCTCTTCCCTGGAGCCAGCGCTCTGGTGGTCGCACAGGAGGCGGCTGCACTCCTCGTCCCAACCAGGGATGTAGTTCCTGTTGTAGCCGCGTGGGATGGTCTTCTTTGCCGCACCCAGGAGGACCCCACAGTAGGCCTCATAGGCGGCGTCCACATCGGCTGCATCTGGGTCTGGCAGACCAGCTGCCCTCTTATCCGTCTCCTGAGCAAATACCTCCCAGTTGGCCTTTCGAAAGTTCCATCTTTTGACAGGCTTCCCTAATACCGGTTGCACCAGTGATGGGACTTTAATGATGGATGGTCGGTGGTGTGAGTCGGGAAACCTGTCTAGGACGCGTCTTTCTGGTTTCGGGTCATTGCTCCAGCATACGGCAAAGGCCAGGTCTGGGTTGGTAGAGGTGTTCCAGCGTGCAGAGAAGAAGCTTGGCGGCTCCTTGGGGTCGTACAACAGCAGAGCATCGATGTTGGAGGCCCATTCGCTGAGCGCCTCTCCGTTAGGTGTTGTGTAGTTGTAACCCCAGTCTGTGTGTTGACAGTTGAAGTCACCTGCGTAGATGGCGGGTGCAGTTATGGACGGGAGGGACGTAGCAGCCAGCTCTGATGGTGGGGGCTTATATACGTTGATGACTGAAGTTTCCTGGATTTTAGTAACCAGCCACTCGATGTTAGTGCCTGGTGGGGATTGGCTACTGGCTGACCAGCTTAGTTCAGTCCTCACGAAGGTTGCCACACCATGTTGCTTGTTGTGGATGGACCCGGCTAGATGGAAACCAGGCATCTTGAGGATGTTATCGTTTGTGCAGTGTGTCTCCTGCAGGAGCACCACCGCTGCCCCATTGGAATCAGCCAGGTGACGTACGATCTCGAGTTTGGCGCTGGTGAGGCCCTCGACATTGAGTTGGAGCACTGGTAGGCCGCGGTTTTCGACGGCCGGTATGACCGCCCGTCCTGAGTAGGACGCTCCACCGTACCTTGGTACAATAGAGAGCATCTTGACCGGCAACATCACCTCCTGGTTTGGGAATAGCACTGCACAAGACCGAAGCAGACTACAAAGAGTGACACGTTCAGCCGAACGCACAATTGGAGGGGGGCTCCCCACCCTCCAGAACATTTACAACAAGCGTTGCAAGGGCAAGGCTAAGAGAATCATTAAAGACTCCAGTCACCCGAACAACTGCCTCTTTGAACTGCTGAGGTCAGGCAAGCGATACCGGAGTCTCAAGGCGAGCACAGAAAGACTCAGAAGAAGCTTCTATCCCCAGGCCATCAGGCTGCTAAACGAACAATGAATGAACACTACACAACAACAACCACCAAACGCACATAGCACACACATCCACACGCACACACTCACTTTAAACAAACACACTGTAGCACCCACTCCACACACTTTATAGCACACACCCACTTTAAACAAACACACTGTAGCACCCACTCCCCACACTTTATATTTATTGATGAAGGATTGCACTACAACTCGTACACCTTACTGTAAATTGTACCTAAATTGTACCTCATCCCATTTCTGCTTTGCACTATATAGTACTGTACATTAGTACACTGCATAGTATTGTATATTATATGGTAACTCAGAACATTGTACATATGTCTATACCGAACACTGTGACCTCATTTTCTTCTTCTAAACCACATGCTATACTATGTTATTTGATACTATCTTGTCTAGCACAGTCTCTGGAGCGTAACAGTAAGAAGCATTTTGTATGAAAGTATTCTGTACTTCTGTATGACAACTATTAAAGAAACTTGAAAACTAACTACACCCACACCTGACCCCCTGATGGTTAGGACCGCCCCTAACCACGCCCACACATGCCCACTGATGGTTAGGACTGCCCCTAACCACGCCCACACCAGGTCCCCTGATGGTTAGGCCCGCCCCTAATCACACCCACACCTGACCCCAATGGTTAGGACCGCCCCTAACCACGCCCCCACGCCTGACTCGTGTTGGCTAGGACCGCCCCTAACCACACCCACCCATGCCCCCTGAGGATTGGGGCCACCCCTAACCACACCCACACCTGGGATCTTAAAGGTCAAGTGACCCATATATGCTGACATTAGCATATCTTAACATATTGGGCCCACACATAATTTAACAACACCTTGACCTCTTCTTCATAAAGTAACGCTTGTTACAAGGTCACACACTCTTGTCATCTATTGTATCTATTCTTCTTTATTATTATTCCACCACTTTTTCACAATGCTACTCCTCCCAGAGTTTAGGATTGGCATTTGTCTGGCAGTCACGCTACACATACACACAAATGGACTCCCCACTGTAGCTGAATTATGAGATTTCACAGTTTTGACACGTTTTTAGATAAAAAAATGTATATCTCTTATTATTCGGGATAATAAACCACAACACTTAACGTTATTGACATATTGACAGTGCAGTTAGTTTCTCTTGCCTATTTTTAGCATGCAGCAACAATTAGATTTGAAATTAGTTTCAAAACGGTTGCACCCTGATCAAAATAAAAAAGTACAGTAGATTACAGTAGATTTCATTATCTGTTCTTATGCACGCCTGGTGATATTAAATCCAAATTGAACTAGGTCATTTGAACGATAATATATGTATATATATATATATAAAGTTGCGAATTGGCTATAATAAGGTAATTTATAAGCCTGCTATTCTATATTCTATAATAATATTTCAAATTGCATTGGTCTGCATGGGAGAATTCAGTACTGTATCTACAGAACCTTCTGTTAAATCATCTTCCTTTTATTCATGTCCTTAGATTTTTTGTACACATGATCTCAAGAAGGTACTGAACGATGCAAAGAAAAATCATAATTCATATTCTCCTTTGTTTCATCACAATTTAAGCAAGCCTAGTAATAGACACAATATATCTGACACTGGGAATACATTCACTGAGGTCCATAGATGTCCCTAGATACCAAGAATATGCAAATGGCCTTGTAGAAGTGGAGCAATATTCCATTTACTTACGTATGTATTTTAGGCGGATTTTCAGAAAATAGGGCTCCGGGCTAAAGAGGTTAACTGTTATGGTCTTGCATCAACTACCCCTTGCACTCATATTCTAATATCTTTAACTGTTATGGTCTTGCATCAACTACCCCTTGCACTCATATTCTTTTTTTTTTATTGATCTTTTTTTCCCCCTCCATTTTCCTCCGATTTTCTCCCATCCCAATGTTAGTCGTATGCCAATTCCCAACCCCTTCCTGGTCGCTGCGCACTTACCCCCCACAGTCAGATCATCTGGGAGAGTGGAGGCTATCACGTGCTTCCTCCGACACACGTCCAGCCAATCAACCGCTTCTTTTCACCTGGCAGCGCGGATTCTCACTGAGAGGGCGTAGCGTGTGGAAGGATCACACTATCCCACTCAG
>NW_028174886.1:2882033-2912033 GCF_963971535.1 Notolepis coatsorum | reverse complement strand
TGGTCTACAACACCTCAGACAACTACAGACTCATGTATGGTCTACAACACCTCAGACAACTACAGACTCATGTATGGTCTACAACACCTTAGACAACTACAGACTCATGTATGGTCTACAACACCTCAGCCAACTACAGACTCATGTATGGTCTACAACACCTTAGACAACTACAGACTCATGTATGGTCTACAACACCTCAGACAACTACAGACTCATGTATGGTCTACAACACATTAGACAACTACAGACTCATGTATGGTCTACAACACCTCAGACAACTACAGACTCATGTATGATCTACAACACCTCAGACAACTACAGACTCATGTATGGTCTACAACACCTTAGACAACTACAGACTTATGTATGGTCTACAACACCTCAGATAACTACAGACTCATGTATGGTCTACAACACCTTAGACAACTACAGACTCATGTATGGTCTACAACACCTTGGCTTAGACAACTACAGACTCATGTATGGTCTACAACACCTTAGACAACTACAGACTCATGTATGGTCTACAACACCTTAGACAACTACAGACTCATGTATGGTCTACAACACCTTAGACAACTACAGACTCATGTATGGTCTACAACACCTCAGACAACTACAGACTCATGTATGGTCTACAACACATTAGACAACTACAGACTCATGTATGGTCTACAACACCTTAGACAACTACAGACTCATGTATGGTCTACAACACCTTAGACAACTACAGACTCATGTATGGTCTACAACACCTCAGATAACTACAGACTCATGTATGGTCTACAACACCTTAGACAACTACAGACTCATGTATGGTCTACAACACCTTGGCTTAGACAACTACAGACTCATATATGGTCTACAACACCTTAGACAACTACAGACTCATGTATGGTCTACAACACCTCAGACAACTACAGACTCATGTATGGTCTACAACACCTTAGACAACTACAGACTCATGTATGGTCTACAACACATTAGACAACTACAGACTCATGTATGGTCTACAACACATTAGACAACTACAGACTCATGTATGGTCTACACACCTTAGACAACTACAGACTCATGTATGGTCTACAACACCTCAGACAACTACAGACTCATGTATGGTCTACAACACCTCAGACAACTACAGACTCATGTATGGTCTACAACACCTCAGACAACTACAGACTCATGTATGGTCTACAACACCTTAGACAACTACAGACTCATGTATGGTCTACAACACCTCAGACAACTACAGACTCATGTATGGTCTATAACACCTTAGACAACTACAGACTCATGTATGGTCTACAACACCTCAGACAACTACAGACTCATGTATGGTCTACAACACCTTAGACAACTACAGACTCATGTATGGTCTACAACACCTCAGACAACTACAGACTCATGTATGGTCTATAACACCTTAGACAACTACAGACTCATGTATGGTCTACAACACCTTAGACAACTACAGACTCATGTATGGTCTACAACACCTCAGACAACTACAGACTCATGTATGGTCTACAACATCATTAATGGTTTGGCACCTCCTCCATCGTGCGACTTTGTACACATTCGTACAAACTCCATCAGAGCTACAAGAACAGTGTCAGCACTTGATTGCGTTAAACCGTTCCACTACACTGTGTTTGGACAGTTCCACTGAGTTGTTGTTCCACTGAGAACAGTCTGCCAGAAGAGATGAGGAGGTGCAGCTCAATTGTCACCTTCAAAGCTCACCTGAAAGGACAGTTGCTAGCTAGTCAATCCTGTTCCTACTTTTAGTGGGGGGGGGGGGGTGCATGATGAGAAGTAGGGTCTTCTTTTACTGTTATTGCATGTTTTTATTGTATTGTTCTACATTGTACGTTTTTATTGTATTGTTTTACATTGTATGTATTTATTGTATTGTTATTTGTTTTACATTGTGTGTTTTTATTGTATTGTTTTATATTGTATGTACAAGGGACTGGAGATGTAAAATAGCAAAAGCTACAATCTAGTGCATTGCATCTTTTCTCTTCGGAGAATAATGTTTTTATTTGTACGTTGTCCCTGAAATAAACGTCTATAATAATAACAGAAGAAACAAAGGACCCCTTTTACGGAGGGGCTGTAATGGAGCCAAGTATAGTCTTCATACCACTTCTCCTGGAATAGTAGTATATACTATTACTATATTACTATTACTACTAGTTTAGTACTGGTGGTTAGCTTGTTTAAACAGTGGTAATTGGATGTTTACAGATCTGCCAATCAATCAACCAATCATCTCTGTCTCTGCCTCCATGTTTACAGATCTGCTGTTTCAGCCAATCATCTCCCTCTCTGTCTCCATGTTTACAGATCTGCTGTATCATCAGCCAATCATCTCCCTCTCTGACTACACAGTCTCTGAAAAGCAGCTCAAAGGTTACAACTTCACCATCAGCTGCTCCATCCAGTCACAGTACCCAGGAGGATTCTTCCAGCTCCGCTTCACCGGCTCCAACACCACCCTGAACCACACCCTGCCAGCTGTCAATCACACTGCCCACAACTTCACCGGCTCCAACACCACCCTGAACCACACCCTGCCAGCTGTCAATCACACTGCCCACAACTTCACCGGCTCCAACACCACCCTGAACCACACCCTGCCAGCTGTCAATCACACTGCCGACTTCCTGTTTACTGCAGACCACACCCACCAAGGGAACTACAGCTGTGTTTACCACGTCTATGTTTTCAATCATACCTTCTCCTCAGAGAGCGAGCTCATCTCTCTCTCTGTCATAGGTAACCTGACTGAACTGTTGTTTTAAAGTGTTAAAGGAGCAGTTCACTTTAGAAATGTTATTCTGCCATTCCATACTAGAGGGCTTCACAGGTCCATTCGGATCCTATTACCCGAGATGGGCCGGCTCCAAATGATAGCGTAATTACTGTAATTGGGTCTGGGTAGGGTCCTGTTCTGTTCTTGTCTGCGTCACTTTGTGTAAACCCTGTTTTATTGTAGTGTGCATCTTTTGCCACTAGGGCTGAAACGATTCCTCCAGAAACTCAAGTAACTTGATTTACTAAAAAGCAGGGCTTCATTTAACTAGGCAATATACAGCGCACTGTGTGAAATCTGATTGATTGGTTGTGTGTCACATGGACATAACACACAATCATCAATCTATCCAAGTGTTTGGTAGTCAAATGGTGTACTTAAGTACTTAACACAACTATGATCCAGGTAGTTCAATGGCTCACTGTTGCCTCCACCTGAATGCAGAGAAGACCATCTGTATGTTCTTCGAAAAAAGATCATCTAATACACCTGATCCAGATGTTTTGGTTGCTGGAGAGAAGCTCCAAGTGGTGACCGAATGTAAATATCTTGGAATCATCCTAGATTGCAACCTTACATTTAAAAAACAGGTCAAAAAGGTCAAGCGAACAGTCAAATAAAATCTATCCAACTTCAGATACATCAGAAACGGTCTGAACATTGAAGCAGCAACACTGTACTTCAATGCCATCATCATGTCACACCTTACGTACTGTATTACCAGCTGGACCCAGGCCTGCAAAACAACTCTAGCACCCATTCAATCTGTGTACAAACAGGCTCTGAAGGTTCTGGACCAGAAGCCTATCCATCACCACCACTGCAATATCCTGGATAAGCATGCCCTCTTGAGCTGGGACAACATCATGACGTTAACTAATGCCAGTCTGGTCTTTAAAATCATCCATGGTCTAGCCCCACCTCCATGGTATAGCCCCACCTCCATGGTCTAGCCCCACCTCCATGATCTAGCCCCACCTCCATGGTCTAGCCCCACCCCCATGGTCTAGCCCCACCTCCATGGTCTAGCCCCACCCCCATGGTCTAGCCACACCTCCATGGTCTAGCCCCACCTCCATGGTATAGCCCCACCTACATGGTCTAGCCCCACCTCCATGGTCTAGCCTCACCTCCATGATCTAGCCCCACCTCCATGGTATAGCCCCACCTACATGGTCTAGCCCCACCTCCATGGTCTAGCCTCACCTCCATGATCTAGCCCCACCTCCATGATCTAGCCCCACCTCCATGGTATAGCCTCACCTCCATGATCTAGCCCCACCTCCATGGTATAGCCCCACCTCCATGGTCTAGCCCCACCTCCATGGTCTAGCCCCACCTCCATGGTCTAGCCCCACCTCCATGGTCTAGCCACACCTCCATGGTCTAGCCACACCCCCATGGTCTAGCCCCACCCCCACGTTCAGATGTTTTCACTCCCAGCAGCAGGTTCACCAGAACTGTTGTACCGGGTGACTTGGCTGTTCCATTAAGGAAAAGCACATTTAGCCAGTCAGCCCTCTCCGTGAGAGCTGCCAAGACCTGGAACTCCATTCCAATTTACATTCGCAATATTGAAACACAGATCATTCAAGCACAATCTCAAAATATGGTTAAGAAATTATTACAGATGTGAACACAACAGCCCTTCAGAACCCTAACCCTGTCTGCTTGCTTGCCTACATGTATGATCGTGTGTACCTAATACGTCTTATCATTGTTTGTACATTGTCTGTACATGTCTGCTGTACATATTTTACATGTGTTTTTAACCTGTTCTTAATTAACTGTTTGCATGCCATATATATTATGCTTTCTTTTTTAGCAGCTTTTTAACACCAGGCCCCGGGACAACAGTTGAAAATGATCTTTGGCGAACACTGTCTCACACATTTACAGTAATGTTCATTAATTAGTGTGCTGTCCCTGTTCAAATACAGTCTAAACTGAAACTGAAACAGTATATAAGTAACACAGCAACTTCTGACTGAGCGCTCACTGCAGCACAGAATGAGAACATAGTAGAAAACATTCAGTCAGGACTGTGCTACTGCGGGTGCACCTTGTAGGGTTAACCATGTCTTTAATGAGAGTGCTTTGTGCTGTGATCAGCTGTGATGTGATGTGATCTGCTGTGATGTTGTGCATGTTGTCATATCAACATGTTTGTGTTGCAGACTCTCCTGTGCCAGCTTTGATCATCAGACATGTTGTTGTGGTGCTGGTTGTAGGGCTGGCCTACACTGCCATCTATTTCTACTACAAGGTACTGAACATATCTTTATACTACAGTATGATGTCATCCTACTGTCTGTTTCTTCATGCAGAGAGAGCTGTAGTCCAGTTAGTGAGAGTTGTTGCTGCTATGTCTCTCCAGGCTCGCATGAGGAAAATCCTGAGAAGAGAGGAGAAGAAGGAGGTGCATTACTACAGCCTGCCTGGTCCCAGAGCTGAAGCCATACCTGATTACTACAACCTGCCTGGTCCCAGTGCTGAAGCCAGACCTGATTACTACAACCTGCCTGGTCCCAGTGCTGAAGCCAGGCCTGATTACTACAACCTGCCTGGTCCCAGTGCTGAAGCCCGACGTGATTACTGCAACCTGCCTGGTCCCAGTGCTGAAGCCAGACCTGATTACTGCAACCTGCCTGGTCCCAGTGCTGAAGCCCGACGTGATTACTGCAACCTGCCTGGTCCCAGTGCTGAAGCCCGACGTGATTACTGCAACCTGCCTGGTCCCAGTCCTGAAGCCCGACGTGATTACTGCAACCTGCCTGGTCCCAGTGCTGAAGCCCGACGTGATTACTGCAACCTGCCTGGTCCCAGTGCTGAAGCCAGACCTGGAGAAGAGGCAGGAGCTCAGGGCTAAGAGTAGGATGGTTTTATGATGAAGAGGAGCTCAGAGTAGGATGGTTTTATGATGAAGAGGAGCTCAGAGTAGGATGGTTTTATGATGAAGAGGAGCTCAGAGTAGGATGGTTTTATGATGAAGAGGAGCTCAGAGTAGGATGGTTTTATGATGAAGAGGAGCTCAGAGTAGGATGGTTTTATGATGAAGAGGAGCTCAGAGTAGGATGGTTTTATGATGAAGAGGAGCTCAGAGCTCAGAGTAGGGTGGTTTTATGATGAATAGGAGCTCAGAGTAGGGTGGTTTTATGATGAAGAGGAGCTCAGAGCTCAGAGTAGGGTGGTTTTATGATGAAGAGGAGCTCAGAGTAGGATGGTTTTATGATGAAGAGGAGCTCAGAGTAGGATGGTTTTATGATGAAGAGGAGCTCAGAGTAGGATGGTTTTATGATGAAGAGGAGCTCAGAGTAGGATGGTTTTATGATGAAGAGGAGCTCAGGGCTAAGAGTAGGATGGTTTTATGATGAAGAGGAGCTTAGAGTAGGATGGTTTTATGATGAAGAGGAGCTCAGGGTAGGGTGGTTTTATGATGAAGAATTTTTTTATTTGATTTGATTTGATTAAGGATCCCCATTAGCTGGTGCCATAGCAACCAGCTAGTCTTCCTGGGGTCCACACACAAAAACATACAAAAACAATTATTGTTGCAAAACAAAATGATTAAATGTCAGTACTCAACACACAATGCATACAATGCATACTGTAACTAACAAATAAGATAGCAAAAATTACATGTGAGCAAAGAAACAGAAAACAAAAAAACAAAACAAAACTACTTTACAGTGTTAAATACAATTTAAGATTACAGTAAAAGTTTATTTACTGTAAATGCAGAGATTTTGAGGCAGGTTATTCCAAAGAGTCAATGATCTAAAAATAAAAGATCTCCGTTAAAGCGTTGGTTTTTGTACCTGGTCATTCAAACTGCCCATTACTGGAACCTCTAGTGTAATGATCATGCACAGTATTACTAAAAACAATCTGTTTATGTATAAAAACAGGAGTTTTACTGCTCATGACCGACTTGAACAGCACAAGTGTATTTAAAAGACTATCTATTTTCAACTTTAAGCCCTGTTCTGGACCACCTGGAGCTTCCTGAGGTCACCACTGGCAGCAGAGGAGCTCAGAGTAGGATGGTTTTATGATGAAGATTAACTCATGGCTCAGAGTAGGATGGTTTTATGATGAAGAGTAGCTCAGAATAGGATGGTTTTATGATGAAGAGGAGCTCAGCTCAGAATAGGGTGGTTTTATGATGAAGAGGAGCTCAGAGTAGGGTGGTTTTATGATGAAGAGGAACTCAGGGCTCAGAGTAGGATCTCCAAGGAGCTTAGTTCACATCCAGATTAAACACTGGACTCCACTTCACTTAAGGCTTTGACAGAATGTTCACAGAAATATTCCCTTTGATACTGTGTTATTCAGGTGATCTCCTTTACTAGTTTAAAAAAACAGGGGCGCTCCAGTAGCACACCACATAGCGCGCTGAGTCACGAAGCGGTCGCCCCGGGTTAGATTCCCCGACCCGGTGGCCATGTGCCGCATGTCTTCCCCTCTTCTCCTCCCGCTTCACCCTATCTCCTCTGTCGGTCCTGCGTGGCCAAAAGGTCCTGCGTTGACCAGAAAAAAGCTGAAAATGCTATAAATAAAATCTTAAAAAAAAGATAAATAAATTTAAAAAATACTTGTTTAGTTCAGTCTTAGTCTAGATTAGTTTCATATAGTCTTTTGTAGTTCAGTCTTAGTCTTAATGGTATTTTACTATCAAATGCTGCATGGAGGGCGGCTGGGTGGCGTAGCGGAGACTGCGCTCGTCACCAGTGCAAGAGACTCCGGTCTCGACTCCCAGAGTCAGCATTGCCTGCGGCTTGGGCCAGTCGTCATACTATCTCAATTGGCAGAGGTAGCGGGTGGAAAGTCGATGGGTGGGGATTGGACGTTGTGGACAGGGACTCCTACAGGTCGGTTGGGTGACGCCTGTACAGCAGAGACAGGAAGTATCAGGGGCAGCGTGAGCCTCCCACACGTTACTCCTCGCCACTGAGAGTCCGCGCTGTCAGGTGAAAAGATGCGACAGGCTGCCTCCTCGTGTACCGGAGGGGACACGTGATGCAAGGCTTCTATCCTCACTACAGCCGACCAGTGGGAGGCATAGTCCAGCAACGTTCAAGACAGGGGAGGGGAGAATTGGCAATACGAAATTGGGATGGGAGAAAAATAGAAAATAAGGAGAAAAAGTGGATAAAAAAAATATATATGCTGCATGGGTGGAGAAGCCAGACAAATCCAGGCAACCTGAGGCAGCGACATTGAAATGTCAACAGTATATTGTTTGATTAATTAAGTTAATAATGTTTAATAATATTACATGTTTTATAAAAACAAATAGATTAGATTAATATGTATTATTATGTGTTAATAAGACTATATAAGTGTTAGTAATAGCATCCTAAACACATTTATTGTTAGATTACAAGAAAATGGCACAAAAAAATTACATGTTAACAATTGTGACCAAGCCCAGCGGTAAGAGACTCATGTCTGGAAGTCAGATCGAGAGCAAATTTATTAAATGTTTTAAATGGGGGTAATTTCTTTCCATATTATCACAGTTTGAATGTATAAGAACATATTTACTGTAACAGCTACTGTAACAGTTATAGTATCTCTAAATAGTATATCTTTGTTTAAAAAAGGCAGTTTGTGACACCTCGTACCTGACTGCCAAGGTGTTAAAAATGCAGCCAAACTTTAGATTGGATTTTCTCTGTTGCTCTGTGAGACTTGAGGTTTAACTAGATTCAAATAAGCATAATCTTCTTCAGACATTTTCAGATTTCATTATATGACACATCATTTGAAAGCTTACATTCTGTACTTTCATAATCTGTAAATACCTGAAAAATTACAGAGGGAGACTTGTGCCACGAACTGCTGGGCTCGGTCACAATTTAGACTGCTTAAGAACATTAATAAAATCCTTATGATTTACAAACAAATGTATTGAGTCTTACTAACTACTTACTATTCTGACATTGTTAACCTTTGCTAAGCTTTTTTGTTGCTTTATTATTAAGATTTAAAAGATCATTGTTCTTCATTTATTAGCAGTTAACTATGTACTTATGAACACTGGGACTACTGGATCTAAAGTGACAACCATGTCTTATTAAGGTTAATAAATGATTTATGTTGCACTTATTAACAGTTAACTATGTTTTCCACAGCTCCCCCATCTGGAAGGAGCACTTCATGTTGAATAGGAAATTACATATGAATACAATGTGAAGCACACAAACACACGTTTGAACAGCTCTTTAAAAAACATTTGATTTCTAGTTTTTAGTTTCCATCATAAAACATTACTAATCACATCAACAAAAAAGAAATAGTGCAATTGTAACATATTACATTTTACACCACACGCAGCATTCTGGTGTAGCACCCATCCAGGGACTTCTGCAGGGTGGGCTTCAGGGTCCAGCATTCACTGCCATACAGGAGAACAGACTCCACTGTTGCATAAAAGAAGATGTCCTTAATAAGGCATTGTTCTTGCTTTACATCCAGTAGCTGCAAAAAGCATAGTTAACTGTTAATAAGTGCAGAATAACGGCTTTATTAACCTTAATGAGACATGGTTCTCTCTTTAGATGATGTTTATTTGTATATGTAGTGATGATGGTGTTCCCATTTTGAGCCTTATCTCTGCTGTGTCATGATAGTGCACCGTGTCAAGGGTCCGAGGAGGCAAATTCACGTCTGTCAATTCAACCCTCCTAACAAAAGTGTATCCACTCTGAAAATGCGTTCTACATTAATTTCCCCTCTAGTTCCCACTAATCTGCTCTGAAGGGTCTTCGAAATGTCCAAGTGAAGTTCAGACTGTATGGAGATGAATCTATCCATGACTTTTTAGACTGTATGGAGATGAATCTATCCATTACTTTTCAGACGGTATGGGGATTAATCTATCCATGACTTTTCAGACGGTATGGGGATTAATCTATCCATGACTTTTCAGACGGTATGGGGATTAATCTATCCATGACTTTTCAGACGGTATGGGGATTAATCTATCCATGACTTTTCAGACGGTATGGGGATTAATCTATCCATGACTTTTCAGACGGTATGGAAATTAATCTATCCAAGACTTTTCAGACGGTATTGAGATGCATCTATCCATGACTTTTCAGAATAAGCGTGTGGTAAATACTTTGTTGATAAATGCTATATTTGTATTGGGTTAGGGAAGTGACACATGTTCCACCTTGTTGTTCCAAGAGGTCAATATTCACTAAACAGAATCATTGTTGAGGTGAATAACAGTTGTAGTAATAATAGTTTATTAATAATAATAATAATAATAATAATAATAATAATAATAATAATAATAATAATAATAATAATAATAATAATAATAATAATAATAATAATAATAATAATAATAATAATAGTTGTAACTGCACCAAGCAGCCAGTCTGCACCACAACAACACTGTGGGACAGAATATTGTTCCTTCATGTGCTCAGTGAGTTTCACAGTGATATCCCTCTTGGCAAGGTGGTAGCATGGGCTCTTCACCAGCCTGAGGTCACAGGTTTGATTCCTGGACCTGCCTACATTACTGTATGTACCCTGAAAATACATTGTAATTCATTCCTGAAAAGTGACGTTTTGAAGATGCCAGGTTTGCATCCTACGGCACATTATATACAGTTACATTTTAATCCTATTTCATCTTGCTTTTCTTTTTACGTCTCTGTAACATAAAATAACTCAATAAAGACAAAAAATACTTGAGGAAAATGAACCTGCCTCTCCTGAATTTTTTCCACTATGGATAGAGTAGAGAAAGGATGAAACATTAAAATATAACGTCAAATCTACTCCACATAGAAACAGAACAGTTAGATACTGATATGTAGATACAGAACAGCTAGATACAGCAGATATAGAGAGACAGAACAGTTAGATACAGTAGATGACTATTTATAGGTTAGTTGTCAAGTCCTATGACTATTTATAGGTTAGTCGTCAAGTCCTATGACAAGTAAGAATTTGTTGAGTCGAGGACAGTCTTAGTATTTATCCAGACATAATTCTGTATTTATGTTGTGTTCAGTGTCTCTGATATAGATATAGATGATCTACTGATGAGCAGATAATAGAGTGACTACATGAATATTAACCCTTGATCACGCAATCAAGGAAACAAATTTTTTTTATTATAAAATGTATTTGTAATGTACTTGAAAGACTTTTCAAAATCCACACTAATTGATAGTGTATTTTCCAATAGAACTGACACAATTGTGGCCACTGGTGTTTTTGATCTAGGACTAGGTAATAGTGATCACTGTCCTACTGCATGTGTGAGCAGTACGAAAATGTAAAAAAACGAGGTCAAATACGGTGTTATGTGGGGGTATGTTTGTGCCCTGATCAGGCGCTCCTAATGTGAGTTGTCATGTCTAGATGTAGTCCTCTGTCATGGTGTGTAGTCCCTATTGTTTTCCCCCCAGGTGTACCCAATTACCATTACCCCAGGTGTGTGTTGTCTCGTCATTCCCTTTTGTATAAGTAGTCTGTCATCCCTTCCGTCTGGTGCTGATCCTGTCTGTATAGTTCTGTGTTTGTCTGTCTATTATTTGATGTTCATTTCTGTTACGAAAACCATGGTAACTATTAATTAAAATATTCTTTATTTAGATACTTTGGCAGCCGTCTCCTTATTGTGTAACATTGACAAGTTAACAAGCCTTCCTGTAGTCAATGGTTACGTAATATACGGTCATGAAAAGGAATACATTTTTTTTAAATGAACAAGTTTTCATGAATGATTATGCATAGCAACATCCTCTTCATGGCAGAGTCTGCCATTGTTCAAGTGACCCTTGACCTCTTCACAAATACTCTTATTTCTCTGATCAATAAACATGCTCCTCTCAAGAGACTTAAAGATAGAATAGCACCCTGGTTCTTGCATGAATTGGCAACTCTGCTTAATGGCAGGAATAAGGCCTGGTCACGTGCTGCACGCTCATGTGATCCACAACACTGGTCACGTGCTGCACGCTCATGTGATCCACAACACTGGTGACGTGCTGGACGCTCAGGTGATCCACAACACTGGCTCCTGGTCACGTGCTGCACGCTCAGGTGATCCACAACACTGGTCACGTGCTGGACGCTCAGGTGATCCACAACACTGGTCACGTGCTGGACGCTCAGGTGATCCACAACACTGGTCACGTGCTGGACGCTCAGGTGATCCACAACACTGGTCACGTGCTGGATGCTCAGGTGATCCACAACACTGGTCACGTGCTGGACGCTCAGGTGATCCACAACACTGGTCACGTGCTGGACGCTCAGGTGATCCACAACACTGGTCAGGTGCTGGACGCTCAGGTGATCCACAACACTGGTCACGTGCTGGACGCTCAGGTGATACACAACACTGGTCAGGTGCTGGACGCTCAGGTGATCCACAACACTGGTCAGGTGCTGGACGCTCAGGTGATCCACAACACTGGCTCCTGGTCACGTGCTGCACGCTCAGGTGATCCACAACACTGGTCACGTGCTGGACACTCAGGTGATCCACAACACTGGTCAGGTGCTGGACGCTCAGGTGATCCACAACACTGGTCACGTGCTGGACGCTCAGGTGATCCACAACACTGGTCACGTGCTGGACGCTCAGGTGATCCACAACACTGGTCAGGTGCTGGACGCTCAGGTGATCCACAACACTGGTCACGTGCTGGACGCTCAGGTGATCCACAACACTGGTCACGTGCTGGACGCTCAGGTGATCCACAACACTGGTCACGTGCTGGACGCTCAGGTGATCCACAACACTGGTCAGGTGCTGGACGCTCAGGTGATCCACAACACTGGTCAGGTGCTGGACGCTCAGGTGATCCACAACACTGGTCACGTGCTGGACGCTCAGGTGATCCACAACACTGGTCACGTGCTGGACGCTCAGGTGATCCACAACACTGGTCACGTGCTGGACGCTCAGGTGATCCACAACACTGGTCACGTGCTGGACGCTCAGGTGATCCACAACACTGGTCACGTGCTGGACGCTCAGGTGATCCACAACACTGGTCACGTGCTGGACGCTCAGGTGATCCACAACACTGGTCACGTGCTGGACGCTCAGGTGATCCACAACACTGGTCACGTGCTGGACGCTCAGGTGATCCACAACACTGGTCACGTGCTGGACGCTCAGGTGATCCACAGCACTGGTCACGTGCTGGACGCTCAGGTGATCCACAGCACTGGTCACGTGCTGGACGCTCAGGTGATCCACAACACTGGCTCGTCTTCAAACAGCTCAGAAACAGACCACAGCTATGAGAAAGTCAAAATCAGATTACTATTTAGATTTAATTACAAGTTCCTATGCAAACCTGGCTCAGTTTTGGAAGGCAGTTAACTTAAGAAAAATAAGACCTCAGGGCGGCCGGGTAGCGCAGCGGACTAAGCGTCTGCCTACCACCGCAAGAGACACTGGTATCGAATCCGGCTGTCAGCGGTACCTCCGGCTTGGTCGGTCGTCCATACTGATACAATTGGCAGTGTCAGCGGGTGGGAAGCCGGTGGGGTGTATCCTGGTCGTTGTAAACAGCGACTCCTACAGGTTGGTCAGGGCGCCTGCACAGCGAGGGAGGGAACTGGGGAGGTAGTGTGATCCTCCCACACGTGTCGGGTGAAAAGAAGCTGCTGGCTGACTCCACATGTATCGGAGGGGACATGTGATAGTATCTATCAACCCTCCCTAGACCCACGGCCCCAACCAAATCCCCCCAACCCCCCCCCCCCCCCCCCAGACCTCCCCCACGGCCCCAACCAAACCCTCCCAACCCCCCCCAGACCCCCCTAGACCTCCCCCAGACCTCCCCCACGGCCCCAACCAAACCCCCCCAAACTCCCCCCAGACCTCCCCAGACCTCCCCCACGGCCCCAACCAAACCCCCCCCAAACCCCCCCAGACCTCCCCCACCAAACCCCCCCAGAACTCCCCCACGGCCCCAAAAAAAAAAACCAAACCCCCCCAGACCTCCCCCACGGCCCCAACCAAACCCCGCCCCACGGCCCCAACCAAAACCCCCCCAGACCTCCCCCAGACCTCCCTCACAGCGCAGTGTTAATTCTGTCAACTAAAATGATGACGAAAGATGTTCGTCAACAAAGGTTTTTTTCATGACGACAACGAGACGTGATGTCACGTTATTGAATACTATGTGACGCTAACGAGACGAAATAGTTTATTAAATATCGTTGACCACAACTGAGGACACAAAAATGTAATTTACAAAAACCAGGACGAAATTTCTCTTCATGTATGTTGATATTGTTGACCAAAACAAGACGAGACCAAATAATTATAACTTTTCTTAATGCCATCGTCCCGATGGAGCAGTGTGACAGGGAGCTCTGTTATTAGCATTAGCTGAAGAGCTATTTGAAAAGCTAGTTTTAGCTTAACGTTACCTTGGCTAAAATTGGGATTATTCATAATCCAGCTGCAGACCTGCAAGCAAAGTACAGCAAGTTGGCAAAGGAGTATTCCAAGGTAAATCACTTTTTCACCAGTAACGTTACATTGTTTGTATTTCCATCTAGCTCGCGTTAACTAGTGGCTAACCTAGCTCACGCTAATGTGGCTAACTGATCGACCTCTCGCACACAATTAATGACATGTTGCAGACAGCCATACTGGTGACAATGTTTAGCTTTTAGTGACAAATGATAAGAGTCTGAGGCGGAGTCTCAAAAGAGAATGTTGAATATTTATTGTGCATTAAAAATCACAACAGAGCCTCTGCTACTAGCTAACCTAAACGGAGCCTTCTGGAAGCAAGTGCAACAACGTATAATGTCTGTGTGAAACCAATGTGCCAACAACCTTTCTGTGGGTGAACTCATTGAGCTTAGTTGTCATTTAATGATACTAATACTAATCTATACAATCACCTGTTGTTGAATAAATACCATTACTTTCTAGTTATTACTAAAAAACAGTATATATATAAAACAGTAGCTGTAAAAAAGAAAAGAAAAAAAAAGTTTTATAATTTATATAATATAAATTTTTTTGTACATTAACTAAAAAGACAAAAATGGCATCCGTTTTCGTCGACAAAATTAGACTCAAACAAAAAAGACAAAATTGAGAAAAAAACTGACAAAGACTAAAATGCTCAGACATTTAGTTGACTAAAACTGACTAAACAAAAAAGAAATGAAAACGAAAAAGGAGCACTTGACACATGACTAAGACTAAAACTAAAATGAAAATAGCTGCCAAAATGAACACGACAGCCCCAACCAAACCCCCCCACAGCCCCAACCAAACCCCCCCAGACCTCCCCCATGGCCCCAACCAAACCCCCCCCAGACCTCCCCCATGGCCCCAACCAAACCCCCCCCCAGAGCCCCAACCAAACCCCCCCCAGACCTCCCCCACGGCCACAACCAAACCCCCCCCAGACCTCCCCCATGGCCCCAACCAAACCCCCCCCAGAGCCCCAACCAAAACCCCCCCAGACCTCCCCCACAGCCACAACCAAACCCCCCCCAGACCTCCCCCACGGCCCCAACCAAACCCGCCCCAGACCTCCCCCATGGCCCCAACCAAACCCCCCCCAGAGCCCCAACCAACCCCCCCCCAGACCTCCCCCACGGCCACAACCAAACCCCCCCCAGACCTCCTCTACGGCCCCAACCAAACCCCCCCCAGACCTCCCCTACGGCCCCAACCAAACCCCCCCCAGACCTCCCCCACGGCCACAACCAAACCCCCCCCAGACCTCCCCTACGGCCCCAACCAAACCCCCCCCAGACCTCCCCTACGGCCCCAACCAAACCCCCCCCAGACCTCCTCTACGGCCACAACCAAACCCCCCCCAGACCTCCTCTACGGCCACAACCAAACCCCCCCCAGACCTCCTCTACGGCCCCAACCAAACCCCCCCCAGACCTCCCCTACGGCCCCAACCAAACCCCCCCCAGACCTCCTCTACGGCCACAACCAAACCCCCCCCAGACCTCCCCTACGGCCACAACCAAACCCCCCCCAGATCTCCCCCATGGCCCCAACCAAACCCCCCCCAGACCTCCCCTACGGCCACAACCAAACCCCCCCAGACCTCCCCCACGGCCCCAACCAAACCCCCCCCCCAGACCTCCCCCACGGCCCCAACCAAACCCCCCCAGACCTCCCCCATGGCCCCAAACCCCCCCAGACCTCCCCCAGAGTCGAACACCAGTCCCCACCACTGAACAGGCCATGGAGCACACAACCCCCCCCCCCCCCCCCCGGCACGGCCACAGGTCATGGAGCACACGACCCCCCCCCCCCCCCCCCCCCCCGGCACGGCCACAGGTCATGACACAATGACAGGTATAGAGGCTGCTAGAATGATAACAGGACTGAAACAGAGGTATAGAGGCTGCTAGAATGAGAACAGGACTGAAACAGAGAGGTATAGAGGCTGCTAGAATGAGAACAGGACTGAAACAGAGAGGTATAGAGGCTGCTAGAATGAGAACAGGACTGAAACAGAGAGTTATAGAGGCTGCTAGAATGAGAACAGGACTGAAACAGAGGTATAGAGGCTGCTAGAATGAGAACAGGACTGAAACAGAGGGGTATAGAGGCTGCTAGAATGAGAACAGGACTGAAACAGAGGTATAGAGGCTGCTAGAATGAGAACAGGACTGAAATGTTATTTGATACTATCTTGTCTAGCACAGTCTCTGGAGCGTAACAGTAAGAAGCATTTTGTATGAAAGTATTCTGTACTTCTGTATGACAACTATTAAAGAACTTGAACTTGAACTTGAAACAGAGGTATAGAGGCTGCTAGAATGAGAACAGGACTGAAACAGAGGTATAGAGGCTGCTAGAATGAGAACAGGACTGAAACAGAGAGGTATAGAGGCTGCTAGAATGAGAACAGGACTGAAACAGAGAGGTATATTGCAGACCTGTGTGGTGTACTGTGGACTATGTGTGGTTCTCTAACATTACTCATAGCCTATGTCAGCAAGCGTCACAGTAAAGTCCTCCCTATGAGGCACACGCAGCGCTGCTGCCCCCCCCCCCCATCATCATAACCTACTAACATTAATAAATAAATGACTAGGCCTGTCATAACCTAATCCACATTAATAAATGAATGATTAGACCTGTCATAACCTACTTAATATGAATAAATAAATGACTATAGGCTTGTCATAACCTGCTCATCATTCCGTCTGATAACTCTGTACACACCTCTGTCAACATGTCTGTTTGATGATGTGCACCATATTAAAACGTTCATGCTGAGTTAGGCAGTAGGGTACCAGTAGTGGAGAATGACATGAAGAAAGGGTATGGAAGCAAATGAGTGCCAGAAGTATTTGAATTTAATCAGACACCGCATTTATAGCATTGAAAATAATAACTTTAAAAACATGTATCTGAACCGCCTTTTTGTATCTGAATTATTTCAGACACCGCATTTATAGTTTCAGACACCGCATTTATAGTTTCAGACACCGAATTTATAGCATTGCAAATAAATACTTTGAAAATCATGTACTGTATCTGAATTTCTTTGCTCTGAATTTACCTATGCGAAATAAAAATGCAGTGTTAATAAAACAATTCGAATGCATAATAAAATAAAATCCGACGCCAAAAAAAGAAAATTCGTTGCATAATTGCGGTGTATATAATTCGATGTCAAAAATTCGATGCATAATTGCGGTGTATGGAATTCGATGTAAAAAACCAACATCCTTGTATCCAGCTGCAGAACCACAGAACCACCACAGCAGCAGCAGGCTGAGGCCCCTCGCTTCCATTGGCTGATTTAGGTCACGTGATTTGGGTCACGTGACCGTCCCACCCAATGGCTGAATTGGAGTATTGCACTACTATACTGTACTTCTACTGTAAACAGATAATATACTGTACTTCTACTGTACAAATATACTATACTGTACTTCTACTGTAAACAGCTACTATACTGTTCTTCTAATGTAAAACATATACTATACTGTACTTCTACTGTACTTCTACTGTAAACATATATTATACTGTACGTCTACTGTACAAATATACTATACTGCACTTCTACTGTAAACAGATACTATACTGTTCTTCTAATGTAAAACATATACTATACTGTACTTCTACTGTAAACAGATACTGTACTTCTACTGTAAACCGATACTATACTGTACTATACTGTACTTCTACTGTAAACATATACTATACTGTACTTCTACTGTAAAAAGATACTATACTGCACTTCTACTGTAAACAGATACTATACTGTCTTCTACTCTAAAAATATACTATACTTCTACTGTGCTAAGACCCTATACTTCTACAGTGAAAATATATTACTACTAGGGCTGTCCCCGACTAAGGATTTGGATAGTCGACTTTGATTGGCCAAAATGTGCCATTCATAAAAAAAAAAAAAAAAAAAAAGTATAATGTATATATATTTTTTTTATCATTCCATTTGGGCTGTGGGGGGTGCTTAATGTCTGAAGGAGTCGACTGAAGGCTTCTTGTCCTCTGCAAAAGCATGCAATTGGTCCACTGATGGATACATCTTGATATTTGTCTAGTCTAGTGTGTTCATTAGATGGGTGAAATCCTCTTTCAGTGCCTCTGTGCCTGTTTTCTTAGGCAGTTGGCCTCTGGTATGCGTGCCATTAGCGTTAACCACGCTTCTAAGAGGTTGGCAGTCGACTACGGCTCTTTTCGACCGATTAGTCGACTATTCGACTAATAGGGGTCAGCCCTAATTACTACACAGGACAGAATGTTGCTTACTGTTTACTCATCAGATATCTCTATACTCTGCGTCCCACAGAGCCCTCTTCACTCGCTGGAGCGACTCAGAGCAACTCGTCTACACTATCCCTGGGGTGTCCCCGGGTATGATGCAGCTCATCATAGAGTACGCCTACACACGCTTTGTGCCGGTGACAGCAGAGAATGTGAAAGAGCTTCTGGTGGCTGCAGACCAGCTTCTCGTCACTGGCATAGTAGGAGCGTGCTCTGACTTCCTAGAAGGCCAACTGTCTCTGGAAAACTGTGTCGGCATCTGGAGGTTCGTGGACATCTACAACTGCCCTGACCTGAGGCGCAAGGCCCATCTCTTCATCGTGTGCCACTTTGAGGAGATGTTGCACGTCTCACAGGAGTTTGTGGAGCTGTCCCCGCAGCAACTGGTGGACATCATCGAGAGGGATGACCTGAACGTGAAGAGCGAGGAGACGGTGTTCGAGGCCGTCCTCCGTTGGATCGACCACTCCAGTGAGGAGCGTAAAACACACATCCCTTTGCTGCTGCCCAAGGTAACTAATTGTATTACGGATACACAAACATGGTTGCTAGTGCCTGAGCCACATTTATTTAAAAAATTATTTTTATTATTTAACTTTTTCTTGTTTGTCTGTCTCTTGTCAAGGTCATTATGATTCACGTTACTGTTATTATTGTTATTATTGTTGTCGTCGCTGTTGTCATTATTATTATTATTATTATTATTATTATTATTATTATTATTATTATTATTATTATTATTATTATTATTATTATTATTATTATTATTATTATTATTATTATTATTATTATTATTATTATTATTATTATTATTATTGTACTGTTATGTTCTGTTTTATGTATGAATTGTATTGTATTGTATTACTGTGCATTACATTAAAACAACACTAGGTTCCCTAGTACAGTGGTTTTCAAACATTTGGGTCCAAACTGTTCCCTAGCAACAGAAACCGTCTACAACCGATGTCTAAGTTGTACCCGCTGTCTGCTTGTCTCTTCCCAGGTTCGCATGGGCTTGATGAGGCCTGACTACTTCAGGAGCAACGTCCAGAACAACCCTGTGGTGAGGGACAGCCAGGACTGCAGGCCCCTCATCCTCAGCGTCCTGAACCCCCCTGGTTCCGACAGGCTCCCAAACCCCCTGACCCACCCACGCCTGCCCCAGGAGGTCCTATTGGCCATCGGAGGCCGGGGTAGCATGGAGGCTTACGATATCCGAGCCGGTGGATGGATGGACGTTAGCGTTGAGGTGGAGAGTCCCTGGGCCTTCCACGCCACCGCTTATCTCCACGGTCTGGTCTACTGCGTCGGCGGCGTCGGCAGGATAGAGCCTCTCAGCAGTGTGCGCAGGTTCAACCCCGTCACTCGCAGCTGGCTGCAGGCGGCTCCCATGCACTCACGCCGCAGTCACCTCAGCGTGGTCGCGTTGGGCGGCTGTATCTACGCCATGGGAGGGTGGGACGCAGACGGGTCCCTGAACACCACCGAGCGCTACGAGCCTGAAACCAACCAGTGGACAGTGATCTCACCCATGCTGGAGCACAGGAGCGGCGCCGGGGCAGCAGCCCTCCAGGGCAAGGTGGGTGGAACTGAGGGACACAGGGTGCTAGATGAACACAAGGAACATTAGATCAGAAATCATAAATGTCTTTATTGCCAAGTAAGCTTGCACATACAAAAGATGTGTCTGGGTCCTTTGGTGCATCAACATTAACAGACAATTAAAGTAGAATGAAATCAAATGGAATATATAAACTAAATTAGAATATTCTTTCTTATTACAGGTTTACATCTGTGGTGGCGACAACGTGGAGGAGTATCTGCTCACAGCTGAGTGCTACAGCCCAGACACCGACCAGTGGACTCTGATCGCCCCCATGAGCAGCAGGCGTGACGGACTGGGAGTCGCTGCGTACGGAGGACAAGTCTATGCGGTAGGTGCACACGGAGACAAATGCTTTATACTAGATATTTCTATAGATATGTATCATTTGACTTGCAATGCTGAGTGATGCCCTCATTTCCCTAAGTGGATTAATACAGTGTCTGCCTGCCTGCCTGCCTGAGCCACACACTAAAACATTCCTCTCATGTGTCCTGTCCTCAGGTGGGAGGGAGGGACGGTGGAAACGCCCTGCGTAGCGCGGAGGCCTACAGCCCCTTGACTGATTCCTGGAGCGCCCTGCCCGCCATGCTCACCCCCCGCAGCTACTTTGGCATCGCGGTGCTGGACGACCTGCTCTTCGTGGTCGGAGGCGACAATGACTTCAGCACCAACCTCGCCAACGTGGAGCGCTACGACCAGAGCAGCGACAGGTGGACTGTAGCCGAGGACATGAAGACCAGGCCCTGTGGCCTAAGCTGCTGCATAATGCATGGCCTGCCATTTAACATGTGCCAGTACGCTGCTCCCCGTGGAGGAGGAGGAGGAGGAGGAGCAGGAGGAGGAAGAGGAGGAGGAGGAGGAGCAGGAGGAGGAGGAGGAGGAGGAGGAGGAGGAGCAGGAGGAGGAGGATGAGGAGGAGGAGCAGGAGAAGGAGGAAGAGGAGGAGGAGGAGTAAGAGGAGGAGGAGGAGCAGGAGGAGCAGAAGGAGGAGGAGGAGGAGGAAGAAGAGGAAGAGTAGGAGCAGGAGAAGGAGGAGGAGGAGGAAGAGGAGGAGGAGGAAGATGTGGAAGAGTAGGAGAAGGAGGAGGATTAGGAGGAGGAGGAGAAGGAGGAGGAGGAGAAGGAGGAGGAGGAGAAGGAGGAGGAGGAATAGTAGAAGGAGGAGGAGAATTAGGAGGAGGAGGAGGAAGATGAGGAAGAGTAGGAGGAGGAGGAGGCAGAGGAGGAAGAGGAGGAGGAGGAAGAGGAGGAGGAAGAGGAGGAGGAGGAGGAAGAGGAGGAGGAGGAGGAGGAAGATGAGGAAGAGGTGGAGGAGGAGGAGGAGGAGGAGGAGGAGGAGGAGGAGGAGGAGGAGGAGGAAGAGGGGGAGGAGGCAGCAGGGGATCCATCTAAGAACCTTAAACATTTATTAGACCAAAAGAAATCCTAAGAAATTAATAAATTACTATCAGGAATTAACCCTGGTTAATTTCCTCGGATAGTCCGGTTGGTTTGGGGTGCTGTGAAAGCTCATTCACTCTTGCAAGTGAACCCTGCTGCGGTTCATTTGAGATGTGAATGCAAAGCGGACCAAAGGCAGGAAAAGACCCAAAAATCGAATATTTTTTTTATGAGAAGACTGAAACATATGTACCGTATATAATGAAACACACAATACAGTTTTGCTTAAGCATGATTTTGAAAACGGGGCCCGGTGTTTCAAAACACACAATTAGCACAACCACACTTATTATCAATTATCAGAACACCTCAGATCCTTTGCTAAATTAAACACTTGTCAAAACCATACACTAATTTATAAAAACTACATTTTGTTACCATACGAAACACGTTTCATATGACTTAATTCTGTTTGAACCAGTTACACACACTGCTGTGCTTAACCTAAAACACATTTAGCAATTCTACTTCTCAGTGATTAGAGTACTGTAAGTGAAGTACACAGAGAATGTGCAAATATACAATAAATTCACCAAACACTACACAAGACCAATGCTGTAGACTGATGAAGATATAATTTATTTATCTACATATACCCAAATCAATGATGCAGACTGATGAAAAAACAAACATTTTCTCTCCATATACCCAAATCAATGATGCAGACTGATGAAAATATAAATAGTCTCTCCATATAACCAAATCAGTCAACATTTCAACATGGAGAATCACAAAAAAACATGTCCCAGTTTTCATGCTACTATGTGCATAACACTGTAAGCTCAGCAAATATCAGATAAACATAAAATACTGTATCCAGTACAGGTTAAAATTACAGTCAAACAAAAACAATTTTGAAATCATTTAAATAGAGTACAGAAAATACTAGACATTATCTCTTTGCCTAGCTGGATCTGGCAAGATCATTTTTTGTTGTGATTCTCCATGTTGACATGTTGACTGATTTGGGGAAAATGGGAGAAAATGTATATTTTCATCAGTCTGCATCATTGGTTGTCTTGTGTAGTGTTTGGTGAATGTATTGTATATTTTCACGTTCTCTGTGTACAGTTCTTCACTCTCCTTCCATTTTGGTTGAAGACAGGTGACCTCACCTGCTGCATTTTTATAGTGCTTAAACGTGATTGGTGTATCTACAATTAAGCAATGGTGTGTTTGTGCATCTGATGGCTGTGTTTATCCAATTGGCTCATATGTGTGGTAATTTGACATTCTGTGTGTAATGTAATGCAAGTGTGTTTAGTGTTTTGCAAATCACTGTGTGTATTGTTTTGCAAAAAGTGTGAGGCTGACATTGTGCTTATAGGGGTGCAAATCTGGGCCTATGTTTTGCTCCTTGAGTGTAAGGTTTTGATAATTGTGTAATACTTTTGATTTGAGTGTTTATGCAATTGAAGAAAACTGTAAAGACTAGAGATTAACACTTTCAGCGCCACGCCTGGTTTTCCGTTTTACCGCTTGAATGCCACCATCGGCGCCAATGTTAACGTTAATATCGCCTAATCTATGTTTTAAATTATGGCTATGTGTCTAATCTGCCCATCGCATTATCAAAGACTATTTTCCAGTCAGTGCTGTGAAGGCAGATTGTTTTTTTATCGCGTCGTTGCCGTTTCAGAGCAGTTAGAAAAGCCCCCGTTTTGATATAAAAAACAGCCGATTCTGGAGCATTCTATGAAAATCGTCTTTTAGTGGAATATTCCACAACGTTGATATTCGTCGGCCTTTTTATGAATCGTTTTCAAATAAACGCTAGATGATCAATATTATACGTGCACGCACGCACATTACGGCCGCGCACTGATAATCGCTCCGTTGATTTCCTCACGGACTTTTACAGTGAAACCGAAAGAAGACATTTCACAAAACAGCTTATAACTTCATCAAACTTACTCCGATTATCCTACCACTGATAACATAGAGTCCTTACCTGACATCAGATGGTATCCAACTGGTATATTCCAATTCCTGATCACCATTCGAAAAAATCGATACGTGTATGGATCCAACGCGATACAGTAGAACTCCATGATCCGCGGGGATCTGAGGCTCCAGAATGAACTCTAGTAACCCCGGCTGGATCAGTGAACTGGAAAATGTGGAGTACCGGATTTTTTTCCCCATTCATTTTCATTCAGTCCATTCCAAAATCACTTATGTCATCTGGGAGACGACAGGGGGCGCTTTTTTCCACAGTGATCGCCGGCGCCCCTCGGCTATACTCGGGTAGGCTCGGGTGATGCAATAATTTTTCAGATCGCAAAAAAAAAATAATAATAATAATTCCGAGAAATCTCGTGAGTGGCATGCAACCACCTAAAAAAAAACGAGAAATCTCGTGAGTGGCACTGTGCATATGTTTGTTTGTTTGTTTATTTGCTTATGTGTATGATTCTTAACTGTGTTTTTATTTTGTTATTGGTGTATATGTGTGTATGTATGTACAGTATATATATATGTGTATATATGTATGTTTTATCTGGCTAAATAAAGGTTAAATAAATAAATAAGAAACTGATGATTTGGTCCTGTTAACTTTGAATTTTCTATGGGGACTGCCCAGATCCCTCTCATGGACATGGACCTCACTTTGAGAACCTCTAATGATTCTAGTTATTCAGTATTCATCTCTAATTACTCTAAAATTGCGTATTTCTGTGTTTAAAAAAAAGCCCCCAATGTTTTCTAACCCTAAAAACGCCCCTGCTACCTACCATGCTAATATGTCTATTATACTATGCACTCAGGGTGTAACACTCAAGTTCAACACTATTTGACAAACAATGCCACTGACCATAAGCTGCCAGAGATGCACATATCCTGCTGACCAGAAAACCACACACTTTTCTGATAGTGGGGTGCCTGGACACTCAGTCATTTAAAATGTATATGCGAAAGTTTCGTTTTCACTTCTAATTTGAAGATAAGGATCTGTAGAACAATTTGGGCTTGAGTGTCAAGAAACCAGTTGAATTTAATAAAAATGTATCCAAAATGGCCACAATCGAAATCATGAATTCTTTAAAAACGTCTTAATGTTCACACAATTGCTGTGTAATATAATTGTGTATTGCTATTTTAAGTTAATACTGTGTGAGGAATCAACTGGAGTTCAAATATTGATGTTTTGAATATTCTGGTATGGCAAAAATCAAAGATGGCTGCAATTTCTGTATTTATTTCGAATTACGCTTCATAACTTTTATTCTATTGAACCTAGAATGGTGATGTTGGTGCCTGTACCTAGGTTTTCATGAATGAGTAATTGAATACAAATTTAATAAACATGACTTACTATTGTTCCATGAGAAGAAAACACAGAAGAAGACAGCAAATAAGCTGAGAATGCAGAACTTCAAACATCATGCAGAGCTCTATGGGAAAGCTTTTATTGTGCTAGACACAATACACGTCAAGTAGAGATATTTCTGTTGACGAGGAGTTAGTTGCGCCAGGTGTAACAAGACATTTTCTCATTCCTGTCAAATAAGTTGTTAACAGATGGACAGTTCCCAGATGACAAGGATGTCTACATCACTGCAGGTGATCAAGTCCACCATATTGGAAAACAGTCAACCAATGGATCAAAGCAACCATGAGGAAGCTGACACTCGTGTCCTATAATACATCTCCTCCATGCCCTCCAAACATCATCACTTGGGAGGGTGCATACTGGATATACAGATGTTTGTCGTAATCCTTCTGACTAATTTCCATCACATCAAGCCACTAACAGATACACACCCAGTCAGGGACGTGCACAGGACTTTAGAGGGGCAGGTGATCAAAGGCTGAAAAGGGCACTATACCTGTGTGTGTTTTAACCGAGCACGCGTAGCGCACAAGCCCGATTTTTAAGGGCCTTTTTCGGGTGGGGGGGCCCACTTTTTATGCTTTTTGGGGGGTTTTGGTGATCAAATATTGAATATTGAACTATAATAATCAGTGCAGGAGCTCACTTATCCTTGAAAGACTGACTTAAAAGGCCCATACATCTCCATAAATGTTCAGGGGGGAGGGAATAAGTGCTTACCCTACAGACTCCAAGAAGTGCTGTATATTCTGTATTGTTTAATATAAATGCATTTTTTATTCCAATCCCGATTTGTATTTGAGATTCCCAAATCCCATCGGACTTGACTTCTTCGTGTCCCTTAGTGAGTGTAATACCAGCATTCAACTGTATGCGCCACAGCGGTTTCTATCATCATCATCATCATCACCACCCACGCTATGCATAAAATATATAGGTCCGCGGAGAGGCACGCTGAGGAGGCTGTGCAAACTGCAATGGAATATGTGGCATCTCTCTCTCTTTACCTAATATTTTGATTCTATCCTGACATTTTCAGTTGGAAGGGCAGTCTATATGCGTAACGAATATTTTTTTTGAATTTTTTTTAAAATGGCACTTTTTCTATGAGGCTCAAAAAGGCAGGTGCTCAAGCACCCCTTGGGCTCTATGTGTGCACGTGCCTGAGTATGACGGCTGGTCCAAGCCGGAGGCAATGCTCACACCCGGATTCGAGACGGAGTCTCTTGCATTGGTGAGGAGCGCAATCTCCGCTGCGCCACCCAGCCGCCCTCATGTCAAAACATTTTATGGTCTCTCTCTCCTCCTTATCTAGGAGTTGGAGAGGTTCATGGTGTTTGTGAAAAAACCGCCTGCATTTGACGTGGTCATAGACGGTCTGAACATCGGCTCCATCAACAGAGGCAGGAAGTCTGAAATTGTGAGTACACTCAAATACATTCCCTATCCCTCCCTAGAGAGAGAGAATATCTGTTGTCCCCTTCACGAATTCCTCTTTGTTTGCCACTAGCGTCTCCAAGTAAATAATGATGCTAAATCATGTCTAATATGTCAAATGGATATCCCCCTACCACGCTAGTAACTCATTTGATGCATGGTGTTGACAGAGGATTGTCGACGATGTGGAGGAGGACAACAGGAGCGCGTGTGAAGTGCCACAGCGCTGGCTCTGTCTCACCAGGACACAATGAACACACAGCCTGCGCTCTAATCTAAGGATTCAGTTCAGTTATTTTTTATTTCAGGGTTTGGACGCATAACAATGGTCATTCCATAAATCTAAGGGTTAAATACCTGTATTACAACTGTGGACCTGTAAATAAAATGTTTGTGTAATAAACCTAGATTTCAGAATTGACTTTGTTCTTTCATTCTGTTAATTAGTTATATTTGGGTTCTCATATTCTATTTAGCAGTGTTGCACATAGCCAACATGTACATTTACAAATATTTGATAACATTTTATAACCTTTATTAATGGTTAATATTTTGATAAAAGGTAATTTACTGTATTTGTATGGCATTTACACTTAAAGTAGAAAAACAAAAGTAATCTGTAAAATAAATAATACAGTGAATTTCCCGTGAAAAAGCATTCATTTTTTTTACAGTGTAGCCTATAGTCTAACCAGTGCAAGCGCATTATACATAGCACCTCAGACCAGCTGTTTATTGCCGATTTGCCACGCAAGCTGGTGGTAGAGAGGTTGTTCTCCCTCATGACCGGCGCGTGGACGGACCAGAGAAATAGATGGAGCTTGTGAAAGTGAAATCCAAGTCAAAACTAATTTCTCTCGGGAGGGGGGGGGTTCGAGCTGGAGCATATGTGTGTAGGTTTTTAGATAACAGGTATTAGGGGTATATCCTGTATAAGACATTTGACTAAATGGTAATTTCATTGGATATGCACTGTTAATTAATGCTTGTATATCTTATCGTGTGTTGTCATGTTTGTTTATGTCTGTTTAAAAAATAATAAAAAAAAAAAGGGAAAAAAAAACTAATTTCTCTCTCACATGTGCAGCTTTTTATAAATATGCTCTCAATCAATCAAATTTATTTATATAGCACGTTTAAACATGACGCTTGTCAACCAAAGTGCTTCACATAGCTAAGCTAAGTACAAAGAAAAGTATAAAATAAACTGAAAAATAAAATAAACGGATAGACAAAGGAAAAACAGAACAACATGTCAACAAGTACGGCAAGAGTCAAAGTGAGTCAGGGAAGGCCAGGCAATATAGGTGGGTTTTGAGTTTTGATTTAAAAGACTCGATGGAGGGGGCAGATTTAATGGACATGGGGATGCTGTTCCAGAGGTCAGGGGCTGCGACCGCAAAAGCACGTCCCCCCCTAGACTTGAAGTTAGACCTACGGGTGGTTAGGAGCAGGGGCGTAGCTGGGGGGGGGGGGGGGGGGTAGTTTAGGATGATTCCAAGGGCCCAACACTGGGGGGGGGGCCCAAACATTTTTTTTTTTTTTTTTACTAGACATCACTCAGGTGTATTATTGATGCTCTCATTGATACTATGTTTGTTTCTGAAGTGTGTGTGTGTGTGTGTGTGTGTGTGTGTGTGTGTGTGTGTGTGTGTGTGTGTGTGTGTGTGTGTATGTGTGTGTGTGTGTGTGTGTGTGTGTGTGTGTGTGTGTGTGTGTGTGTGTGTGTGTGAGATATATAGAGAGAGAGGGGGGGCTTTGGTAGACTATTGCATTGGTCCATTCATTGAAGATGAACGCAATGCGACATCCTTTACTAGGCTCACCCACCAACAGTGCAGGTGCTGAACTGCTGATCCGAATGTATAGGTAAAAACCATATTATGCGTTTTCATCAATAAAAAATGGGCCAAAAAAAATCCCCTCGCGCGCTTCCGCGCGCTCGCATTCACTGGGGGCCGACAAATACATCCTTTCATGGGGCCCAGAATCTGGAGCTACACCCCTGGTTAGGAGACCCTTATCAGCCGATCTGAGGGCCCTGGCGTTGGTATAGGGGGTGAGGAGGTCTGCTAGGTAAGCAGGGGCCTTACCATTTAAGGCTTTATAAACCAATAAAAGGACCTTGAAGTCTATTCTAAAGCGCACCGGGAGCCAGTGGAGGGAGGCAAGTACAGGGGTGATGTGAGCTCTCTTCCGGGTACCTGTGAGCAGTCTAGCGGCAGCGTTTTGGGGGAGTTGTAGACGGGCTATGGTGGATTTATTTAGCCCCAGGTACAGGGAGTTACAGTAGTCTAAGCGTGAGGATATGAAGGCGTGAATTACTCTTTCCAGGTCTGAGGGGGAGAGAATGGCCTTGATCTTGGCTATGGACCGGAGCTGGAAAAAGCACCCCTTCACCACCGAGTTTACCTGCCTATTGAAGGAAAACTCGGGGTCAAACAGCACGCCCAGGTTTTTTACAAAGGTCTTGGTCAGAAGGCTCTAGTGGAAGCTGCACCGTCCAGTAATAAATATAGATTCCTCATAAGCACTAACGGCACTATGGTGCTCTCCATGGGACTGAAACTGTCTGAGGCACATGTCTAGTATGTTCGAGGCGCAATGTGAAGGCATAGTGTTACAGCCATTTGCTTAGCCTAGCCTACTGTTCCCCACAGGCTATTTTCAACTTATTATTATTATTTTTCTTTTTTTTTGCACGTTTTTAATTTTTATAATTGGTCGACCAAAGAGCATCTCGACCAACAATCGACCAGTCGACCAGCAGACTGCAGCACTAACACACAGTCGGGCTCATTGGAGTCTCTGCTTCCCAGTTACACACAATTTATGCAACTCCAAGACTGTTTAGTAGTGGTGGGGGGAAATATCGATACAGTGTAGTATTGTGATACTTTGCGTGGCGATACTGTATCGATACAAGGACGCCAAGTATCGATATTTTATTTGTGCGAGCAGTGCGGTCACACAGGGCCTAGCGGGGAGGGGGGCCTCGCGGATTTAAAAAATAAATAAAAATCTCTCTCTCTCTCTCTCTCTCTCTCTCTCTCTCTCTCTCTCTCAAACTCTGTCTCTCTCTCTCTCTTTCTCTCTCTCTCTTGCTCTCTCTCTCTTTCTCTCTCTCTCTCTCTTGCTCTCTCTTTCTCGCTCTCTCTCTCTCTTGCTCTCTCTCGCGCTCTTTCTCTCACTCGGTGTGTTGCATCATGCAAGGGTCTGCTCACACTGTGCTTGTGCAGTTTGTGACGTGTGTACTAAGCTTATATAGTTCGATTCAAATAAGGCAAAACTGCAAATCTGCATGTTGTGCTTGAAAAATGTACCTGGCTTTAAGCTTGTTTATCAGGTTCCAGGGGTGTGTTATGCATTTTCCCTGTTACTCCCAGGTGTACGACTGTACAGGTGCATTGCCAATAAGCCTCGGGCAGCGCTATTATTTAAGAATACGTTGACTGTATCATATGCCCAGCCTCGGGCAGCGCTATTATTTAAGAATATGTTGACTGTATGCCCAGCCTCGGGCAGTGCTATTATTTATAAAAATCTCGCACAGGGCCTCGCATTTCTCC
>NW_028174886.1:2817033-2877033 GCF_963971535.1 Notolepis coatsorum | reverse complement strand
CAGTATCATGCCACTTCGAAAGAAAATTATGGAAACACCATGATATTACCATTGGTATCATGGTTTAAATTGGACTATACCATGGTATTATTTTAGTGCAAAAGTGATAAGATAAGATAAGATTTATTGATCCCCTTGGTGAATTTCAGGCATCATAGCAGCATGGGGGAGGGGGGAGTGACAGTGACAGTGCAGTGGAGCAAAAGATGGCGGATCTTCCAGCAGACAAAATCCTTCCCGACCTACCACCTTTTGCCAACACAGGGGTGGATGAAGGAAGAAGAAACAGGAAAGGAGGAGGAACAGGAAGTCGAAGAACCAGGAAAGGAGGAGGAGCCAGGAGTGCTAATTCGCTTCAGAGAGGAACCGGTGGCATTCATGGGTGACATTCAAGCCATGTTCCACCAGGTGAAGGTCGCTGAGGAAGACAGTGATTTTCTGTGCTTTCTCTGGGACAAGAGGAAAAGGAGTTTGGCAGCTGGAGATATTGTAGTCGTCATGGACTCTTCAGCTCCTCGTGGGTCCTGGCCACTTGGCAGGGTTCTGGAGGTCTTTCCAGACGAACAAGGTCTGGTGCGTTCTGTAAAATTGCAGCCTAAAGGTGGCACCATTGTAAGGCCAGTGACTACTGTGTTTGGTTCATGAAGTGTAGATGCACTTAATCCATACCATGTTTTGGCTCTTATTTGTTTTGTTTATTTATTTTTTGAATTGTTATGTCTGCATGCCTTAACAATTAGGGGCCGGTGTGTAACGGCCAAAATGGATTAATGTGCAGTGGATTTATGTGACCAGAAGGTGGCGCTTCTTTTATTTAAGCGTCAGGTAAACCTGTAGGAGGAGGAGTTTTGACCCAGAAAAGGGCAATGGTTTTTGACCGCACGCACGCACGAACACGCCACGGGGCGAAATGTTTGTAGGCAATTAGATATCGTATTCATTATCATTTAATCAGTTTAAGGAACAAAAGCAAGGATATTCTGTTTGCACGGTGAAGCAAATAAATATCATTTTCCAAGTAAGCTGCCTGCATTGTGTCATTGGGACAAGGACTGTTTTGGTATGAGACCAGGAATATAACGGCGCGTCAGCCAGTCTAACTACGGGATCAAGATTTCTCAGTAGCTCCGTATAAGACGGGAGCTCCTTTAATAGTAAGTATACAGTATACACATAAGGCGCAGCATACATAAGGTATGTATGCCGTGATAAACTTCATACGTTATACATTGTCCGTTTAGGTGGGAGTCAGACGCACTCAGTGATGGAAGTTCCTAGTAGTTGCATGTCTGCCAGCAGTCCCTGCCCAACTGTTGTGGAGCCTGATGGCCGCTGGTATGAAGGACTGGCAGAGGCGGTTAGTTGAGTGTCGGGGGGTATGAGTCTGTGACTGAACGTGCTTCTCATCTTGACTAGCTCATCGTAGAGAGGAGGGGTTCTCCAGGATAGCAGCCAGCTTCCTTCTCATCCCCCTCTCTGCCATCACCTCTAGTCTGACCAGCTCGACTCCCACCACGGAGCTAGCCTTCCTCACCAGCTTGTTCAGTTTGTTGGTGTCCCTCGAGTTGATGTAGCCCCCCATCATGCCACAGCATAGAAGAGGACGCTGGCCACGCTGCACCATGTGATACATGACTTTTACCAATGCAGTACCATGGTAAATTATTGATAAAACTGAAATTACCATCAAACTACCATGATACTTTTGTGTGAGGGAATCCATTTTGAAACAACTGTAGCAGAATGGCATGTGGTATTTCTAATATTTGGTAGGTTACCTGTAACCTGTGTTAGATTTGGATCAATCAGCCACTTATCACCTCTCTTCATCGTTGGCTCATGTAGTTTCTGCGTTGTGTTTATTTCTCCGACGTCTCATACTGGCTGTACAATCTTTGTCATCCCCCTTTAATGCAATCCGTAAGCATAATCATTCGACACTGGACCGCGTAGTACCTTTCTTGGAATCGTTGTTTATTACATAAACAAAAGCCTCAGATGTTACCCATTTCGTATTGTCCTTGAAAAGTATTTGATGGAACACTAAATTCATTATTCTATCGTCTCTTCTGCTGTTTAGTCCAATGGTGGCTGAGGCCTCGTCATTAGCCAAAACCCTTCTCCCGTTAGCCGAAGCTAATGATGATGTGTCATCTCCCCTCCCCCACCGGCAAGGGTGAAAGTCTCTGATCCACGTCCGCTCGTGTCAGCTTCGTGTCTAGATCTAACTTACACCCGGAAGGAAACTCACATTTATAATATTCATCATCATCATTATCATCTCGGCATATCAATGGCAGGCCCAACCCCTCTTCTTGTTGCCATGTGATGCGCTGTCATGGCAACTGCTGTTCACCCTTCACACACATTGAACGTCTGTTCTATTGATGTCAAACTCTCTCTCTGACCATTCTGCCTGCTCGCAGAACCGACCTCGGCATGCACACACCCTGCTCGCTGCTACCACTCTGACGGCTGCTAAACACACTGACTCTCTCTGACCGTCTCCACCACCACATCTACCTCTCTGACCTGGCACCTTTAGATGCTGTCATCTCCCCCAATATATACATTATATACATTGAAAAAACCTCGACATCCTTCACCCGGGAACACTCCATCTGGTCACTTTGGTGAAGGAGCTTTTGTTAAGCTAGTCCCTACCGGGGCTTTGTTCTTATTCCAAAGTCACACTGTAACCTATACCCCCAAAAGATCCTCTAATACTTTAACATTAAATCTGATTCCAGATTTATTTAAATTCCAATAACCAAGTAATTCAAGGCAAGTCAAGTGATAACAAACAGTAGTAGTAGTGAACAGTAGTGATTGGCAGGATTCAATCAGACAGTAGTAATAGTGATGATGGTATACATACATGGTCCAAACCATTGTATACATGGTCCAAAAGTCTGTGTGGTGTTTATTATTAAGTGTCAGATAGTACTAACAGTGTTTAATATTAACTCATTGGACGCCACTCACGTATAAAGTCGGGTTAACTCGCCATCGCTTGAGCGCCAAACCCGAGAAAATTGTCTATGTTTTTCTCACCATCCCAATTTAGTCGTTATGCCAATTCCCCCCCCCCCCCCTAACTGGTCGTTGTGCGCATGTTCCCCCTACTGGTCGGTACAAGGGAACCCTAAAGTCTACCACATGCTTCCTCCGACACATGCAGAGTCAGCCAGCGGCTCTCTTTTCACCTGGCAGCGAGGACTCTCATTGGTGAAGTGTAACGCGTGGGAGGTCACGCTGCCTTCACCATTTCCTGCCTTTCGCTGAGCAGGCGCCCAGACCTGACCTGACCTGTCCACAATGCCAGATTACCACCCACGACTTCCCTCCCGCTAACTCAGCCAAACGAATTAGTATGCCGATCGGCCCAAGCCGCAGGCAATGCTGACTCCGGGAGTCGAGACTGCAGCCTCTTGCATTGGTGACGAGCGCAATCTCCGCTACACCACCCGACCGCCCTTAAAAGTCGGGTTTTCTATCGTTATTTCTTTTATTCAATATTCCCATTCATAATCCATCGAGGGAGCCTGATGTTATCATTGGGAATGAGTCTGAGATCGCAAACGTTCAATACCGCCGCCTAGTGTTGTCACGATACTGGAATTTCGAACTTCGATACGATACCTTGAAAAGTATCGATATTCGATACCATTTTCGATACCATGGGGAAAAAGGTTAAATCTTAAAATGTAAAAAAATTAAGAAAAAAAATATGAATATATATATATATATTTTTTTTTTATAAAATTTGCTTTTGTTGCTGGTCGATTCTCCCCAGCTTCTCTCTGGTACTATAAGAGAAGATAAATATAACACTTTTAAAACCCTTTTTTATCTTTAGATCAGACATTTAAAAATAACTAAATGATATAATCTTAGAAATTAAGTAAAGTTAATAGTACTGCGTGTTAAGCATAACAGATTGATTGATTGATTGGAAATTGTATTAACAGATTGCAGAATGGGTACAATACAGTACGGCTCAATACACACAATTGTTAAGGGGATGCAGACCAGAGAAAGACTTTCGTCTTGTTTACATCAGGGTCCCCCATTTTCAATTCATCAGGACATATATGACATACAGATAAACAGTACTGTTACATCCAGACATTTATGACATACAAGATATACAGTACTGTTTAAGAGACAGAGTTTCTAAAAAGAGAGTATATACAGTTAATTTACTTCTGACCATTATAGTCAAAGTATTTTCCTATGAACTGAAACTCATAAGACCACATAAGGCTAGCATCATTCAGTTACAGCTTTATTAGCCAACATTAGCCAGCTATCTAGCCAGCTACTGCACCATGAACTGCCAGCTAGCCAGCTGGCCACCCCCAATCCAGCGAACCGTACAAATTACGGTCTCAGCCAATCACATCGATATGTACAGTTAGTTAGCTAGCCATTCCATTGCAAATTAAAAGGTAGACAGCCAGCCAGTATTAGCTAGCTAGTAGCTAGGTAGCTAACGTTAGCCAACTGAGAAAGATAACTAACTAGCCAACAGCTAGCCAACAGCTGCAAGCCTGCAACGAACGCCAACATTAGACAACGCCTCATGTATTAAACTAAAGTCAATCGTTTAATGGGTCATTTTGTTTAATGATTCAGGGATGTTGAAAGAAGAGCTGTCGAGGCTCACTCACTCTGTGAGGCTCGCGAGTGAAAGCAGAGTTGTGTTGACAAGACACTCCGCGAGGGGAGGGGCAATGCCCCAGCAGCGTGTGTGCGTGTGTCCGTGTGTCAACAACTTGCTGTAGGAGAGAACACTGTGAGAACGCCAGCTGGTATTGATAGTGCAGAAAGTATCGATATTGCGGGAAATGAGTATTGAAACTGTTTTAAATATTCAGAATCGATATGTATAGAAAAATCGATATTTTTTACAACACTACCGCCGCCTGCCGCCTTGCGGCCGGTATTGCACATCCTTAGAAACTCTCTGGCTTGGTCTGTGCGTCGATCTAAAAAGTCCGGGCCTGGTTTTCCTTGTCGGGCAGGAGTAGCGGTTATAACGCATGGATTGAGGATAATCAAGCACTCCCGGTTCATGTTCTTTGGTGGATTATGTTGGCAACACGATCGACATCAATGCTTGGAATGGCGATCAGATAATTGCAATATTCTTTTTGCAGTACATCCTAGTCAAGGTAAGGGCTATATGGTATCAATCTTGCATTGATAGAAGAATCCCTTCACCGCGATCCGAACGTATGTGTGTAATGTGTGTGTATAAGGTATTCCGTTGGTGACGATCGAAGCATAGAAACCCCCACCCTTTCATGCATTCATGATGAAACATAATACCGATAATATAGCGTTGATTTCAGATTGATTGTTGATACATGCGAGAAACGCTACGGTTTCTAGTGAAATGCACTAAAAGCTGCATAGCGTCGTTTTCTGGGACTAGACAGGATTACTCTAAAACTCTACTCATATTCACCACGGTATAAAACGGGGATGTATGAATGAAAAAATTTCTTTTTCACAAATTGAACGATAGATACTCGATGTCAAATGGGCAATAGTTTTATATCCAAGAGTCAGATAGTCCTAACAGTGTTTATCATTAAGAGTCAGACAGTCCTAACAGTGTTTATTATTAAGAGTCAGATAGTCCTAACAGTGTTTATCATTAAGAGTCAGACAGTCCTAACAGTGTTTATTATTAAGAGTCAGATAGTCCTAACAGTGTTTATCATTAAGAGTCAGATAGTCCTAACAGTGTTTATCATTAAGAGTCAGATAGTCCTAACAGTGTTTATCATTAAGAGTCAGACAGTGTTTATCATTAAGAGTCAGATAGTCCTAACAGTGTTTATTATTAAGTGCAATCAGACACACTTGCCGGGCTGCCCGCGATAATAATAATCACTTTATTTGGGCTGACACACAGAACAACTGCGATTTGTCAAATGAATTAGGTATATTGTTAGTAAGTTAGCCATGTAATAAGCGGGATAATGTATAGCTATACTCGGTCATCATCGCAAAATAATTGACCTTCACTGACGTTTAAAACACCTCGCCGAGGCGGCTCGGTATTTTAAACTCCGTGTCGGTCAATTATTTTGCGACAATGACCTCGTAGCTATACATTATCCCTTACTTATTATTAAGAGTCAGACAGTCCAAACAGTGTTTATTATTAAGGGTCAGATAGTCCTAACAGTGTTTATTATTAATACTCAGACAGTCCTAACAGTGTTTATTATTAAGAGTAAGATAGTCCTAACAGTGTTTATTATTAAGAGTCAGACAGTCCTAACAGTGTTTATTATTAAGAGTCAGACAGTCCTAATAGTGTTTATCATTAAGGCCATGTCCTCACGTATCTGGATCTTTTGCCAAACGGATATTCTCAGGCTCTGTTTAAAATAAAATCCCCGTCCACACCACAGTGTTAAAAAAAAAACTCCATCCAGACACAAACACATAAACGCATATGAATTGCTCCAACAAGCATGCGGGCCAGCAGGTGGCGATAAGCGATGTACGAGCGGTCAGGATGACTGAGAAACGATAGGAATTGTCCATTGGTTCACCCAGCCCACTTGACCATTCCTAGCATTTCCATTGGCTATATTGACATACAAGATGATAAATAGATAGATATAGCGGAGGATTATGCAGTCCAGAGGAAACAACCAATCTAGATATGTCACGATTCAATGCTTTACTTCTGCGTACTGGGCGACGGAGAGATACAATGTCAATGTTGAGATCACAATCTCCTAGCCCCTTTCGTGACTGTGATGCACCGAGTGAATCCATAGGTTTTGACTATAACCAAGTTCTGTTAATTAGTGGTGACGCTCGGCATCACTCATGCACTGTCCTCGCACACGTGCACGCGCACTGAATAAAGACCACAATGTACCTTTATATCCCAATATTTGTCTGACCACACCCCTCGTTAGCTTACCTACATAAGCAGGTGTGTGGTCACCTGCTCTCCTCCTTCCCAAGCTTTCACCACAAGGTGAGATCAAGGGCTGGAGCGGCGTCGGATGCCGAGCGTCACCACTAATTAACAGAACTTGGTTATAGTCATAACCTATCGTTCTGTATCATTAGTGGATCCGCTCGACATCACTCATGCACATAGGGAGGCCGAGCGGAGCCACCGGCCGACAAATACACCCCGCTGAAGGCCCCCCACAACCATCAGAACAGGGAGGGCCGAGCCCCCCCGACCCCCCCTAATGGAGGGCACCCCCCCTATTGGAGGTTTCCCGGGAGGGCGACGGACCCGACCGTGCGAAGAGGCACTCAAGCAACTCAACACACAGGGTGAGCAGACCGTGGCTTGACCCCACGACTACACACACGCACAACCCGCATGCCACCCGGGAACGAATGGAGGGAACAACCTCGTTACTGCCCCCAGAATCACGGGGTCAAGGGCAAACCCAACCCCGTGGCAAGGCCGTAGCAGCGGAGCGCGAAGGAAGGCCCAGACCCACCAAAGGGACTGGACCCCCTGGAACGGGGGCCCGGAGAAGTCCATGATGCCAGCATCAAGACCCCACCAGGTGGGCACTTAGTGACCCCACCCCCCACATCGCCAGCGTATTCGGACAAAGGCCCCTCAGCCGAGCGGGCACTGTCCCCCCAATAGTACACTGCCTGGCACACCGACCCTGCAGAACAGGCAGTCAGCATGGCCGTAAGCACACAAAAAAGGTTAACCAACGGAAGCAGGCAGCTCACAGGGGAAAAACCAGGCAACAGGCTGTTAACCCGAGCCTGGAGACTGCGGACGAGACAGGCGCCAAAGGAGTCAGCTGAAACAGCCGCACCCGGCGGAAGAGGCGTATGCTGGCGTTGTTACATGACCAAGCCTCCATTTAAAAAAAAACCACCCAGAGGGGTTGAGGCAGTGAAGGCTGACATGATTGGCAGATGTCATGAACGTGCAGGGGCACCCTCAACCGGTTAACCCGGGAGTTGACACTGCTCCAACACACCAGGGAATCAACCACCTTGGTGTTACCCAATGCGGTGGTTGTTCCTATAACCCCTCAAGAAAAAACTCCAAACACACCTGCGGGTATACACCGGCTATACTGCAGTACAAGTGTTTCAGTTTTCAAAAAATTGTTAACCCAGGCCTACGGGTCGACGAAACATTACTTCGGACCGGGCCCGGCGATACGGGAAGCACAGGGTCACCAGAGGAGGTCAAAGACCACCCCAACAGGCCCCTCTTCACCATGCGTGAGAGAGGAGCGAAAAGAATGGAGAACCAGCCCCAAGCACACCGTACTTGGTATTCCCAGGCGATCTCCCAACCAAGTACTAACCAGGACCAACCTGCGTAGCGGCCGAGATCTGACGAGATCGAGCGTGTACAGGTTGGCATGGCCGTAAGCCATTACGACAGTGCTGAGTAAAACATTTACCCAACCAGGGTCTCCATAGCGCTTAACCCTGTGACACCCGGACCGACCTGGCATTTTTCCCCCCTGAAAAAAGCCCAAGTCCCTCAGGGTACCAGAACAGCAGATCTGCATCCCCGGCGGACAACGGGTTTAACTGATCCGGACCAGCGTGACCAGAACCAGTCCCGTGCCCTAACCACGCCGACATGCCTACTCCAGGAGAAGGGGCAGATATGCGTGTTGATCTTAAACATGAAAAGAAGGCGCCACCCAGACGTTCGGGGCGAACCGCGCCCGGTGGCCCACCCCCAGGTCGTGAGACCCCTCTACATATGTTCAGATCCATTCCGTCATCATCCCCCAGATATGAACGAGAATCCGTCGATAACCAAAACAGGTCGTCGGAAAAGGAAAAAACCTCCATCCCAGTTGCTTTATAAAAACGTCGTTTTAACCCCAAGCAACCAAAGGCGTGCCAGTCAGTCGCCTGATTACAGAACACCCCGAGCTAGCACTATGCGTGCGTCGGGACACAACCACATCAATGAACAGGCTATTTAGACCTGTCATTGAATCCCCAAGGCGCCCAGGGGAACGACAAGAGGGGTGTGATACTTCCTAACTCCAACTCTTTTTAATAGAAAAGAAGGAAGCACCAACAGTATGTATCCCAGTCTACACAGCCGGGGGTAAAAATTGTTTACATTTTTACATTCCACCACCCTCCCATAGAGAGGAGACGGAAATCCCCAGAGAGACTTCCCACGCGAGCTGTACAGATTGAAAAGAATATATTGCACCTTGAGCCATGTAAAAGTTTGGTTTTAGGGCTCTCCGGGGAAGAGGCACTGAACCCATACACACTCAATAATCGAATTGAATCGAATACACACACAATAGAGTAGGACTCCTTCTTGAGGTTCCACTCACCTTATCAATCTGAGGAGGAGGCTCTGTACTCTGAGGAGGCTCCCTCACATGGAAGGAGAGTCCCAACTCACAGAAGGCCCGAATAGGAGCTTCGTGAGGAGGAGCCCTGACCACCCCCCGAAACAGATCCATCATATGGACCTGAACAGCACACGGAAGTCCTACCAACAGAGACGCGCACAGTGACGTACTCTATGGCGGGGGAATTTCTGCGGTGCACACGCCCAATATTCCAGGGCGTGGGACCAGGAAACTCCCCCCCCCCCCCCCCCCTCACCCTGTAACGTGCTGAACCGCAACGTGAGAGGAACCTTGAACGACAGGTGGGTTTACCCCTGACCAACAGAAAAAAGGGGGAGGAAAGGTTACCAGTTCACCCCTTTACGACCCCACACCCATGATACGATGTAATGACAAAAAGAGTATGACGCAGTCATAGTCAGCTCCATGAAGCGTCTAACAGCTTCACACAGCGCATGTGCTAACCTGCTATCTGATTTTTACTAAGGAAAAAACACAGAATAGAGAGGGCCCTCCAAGAGCCCCGGTACCAACTTACACATGTGCTTCTGTGGCCAGTCCAACCCAGTTGCAGGTCACACGACACACACAACCCATCATCACCTACAAAAAATGGTAAAAACACTCTACAGAGGAACGCCGTTTTTCATAATGAGAGAATACATAATTCTCGATTAGTATCGGCCACAGGCCTTGCTAAGCACACACGAAAAGCGACCGAACAATCTTTCCTTTTAGGAAAATAAAGTTCCTCAAGCTGTTTTAGCACAACCTCAGCAATCAAGCTAAGGGTTACATTGTATCCCTACCACACAGTGACACAATATAGTGTAACAACATGTCTGAGAGGAGGATGAAGAAGTCCCCAGGGAACCGGGGGGAAACACAACCCTCCTACTTTACCCTTAATACGGCCAGTTAAACAGGTAAACCTGTTAATGTGTGAACACACTGTTCATTGTCATTACAGGCTGAGAAAATAACCATTCTTTACTCATATGTCACTAAGCATAGCTTTATAGGTTAGTTTAACCCCCTTAGTTGTGAGTACACAGTACATAAATACACATGATGTTTCTCAACACAACAAACCAGATCATTTTCACATCTGTAACAAACAACCCGATTTGCATGGAGAAGCTAAATACCAGTGACAAAACAGTTCACACATAACTCGCGTTGTATCCTAAATGTAGTGCAGCAACACTCGTTTTGGAAAACATCGTTATTTACAAAACATTTAGAAGGGAAAGCAAGAAGAAGTGTTCAAGGCCTGGTCAGGACCTTGCCTACCTTGAGCGCAGATCAAGCGAAACTGCAGTCTCTAACATGGCACCGAAGTAACACAGCCGTCCTATGTTTGACGACACGGGCAGCTCGCTGCTCCAACCCGCCGCTACGGTGCTCCTTGTTGACGCAGCCCTCGCCGGCCTGGCTCAGGGCAGGTTCAACGAACATCCTCTGTCAAAGATGACGTCGTAGTCAAGAGTGTTAAAAACATGTTACCGTCACAGCACGTTCAACAGTGTAGCATTAAGCTAACGGCCGCTCTCGGCCGAAAGCAGCAAGCTAACGTTTACCTAGCCTAGTGACACAACAGGCCTGGTAAACACAGCGAGCTAGCGCCACAGCTAACAGCTGACTGGCTAACACAGTAGGCCACAACTAGCACGCAAGCTAAGCAGCCACCACCTGAACTCGTACACAACGATACAACAAGACACACTCCGACAGTCCGCCGTTCTGAAACCCTCCTCACTTTTTAAGAGAAAAGAGAAACAAGATGTTACACAGTTTTACAACGGTGATTTTACCAACACCCGACGGAGCCAGCACAATTCCCAAGCTGGGCTGTAGCTGACTTGAACACAGATCTTCCGCTAACGAACATCCATGCCCATATTTCCTCGTGAGGGAATACTCTCATTTGTATATGAAAGAAGGGGCCTCACGGTGACAGAGAAACACCCACTCGTCCAGAAAACACAGGGATCACCAGTGTTTATTGGTCGTGGCCCACTAATTAATTATAATGGGCTTCAGACCAATGTCTTCCGCCGTCGCCTAAGAGGCTGAACTTAGGACCCTAGTCTGGGGCCGGTTTTCATAAACATTGTCAGCTAGCCCCCATAGCACTAACAGATAAGGGGAGGTCGCAAGCAAAACATTACTCACCAAACCTGGAACCCACCGCTTCTCACAACAGCGGCGCGTCCTACAGTCCAGCTGTGCCTTTACCGCAACCAGCACACAGCAAGGACTGCAGTTGGAAAGCATGTAGCGGCGCGAACTCCCAATACGAAAACCGGTGGAGGATTTTTTGAATGATCATCATCTAGGGCGGTTAGGTGGTCGAGCGGAGATTGCGTTCGTCACCAGCCCCGGAGCTGTGAGCTTGGTTCGCCTGTTCGAATCCAGCTCACAGCTCCGGGGTTGTCACCAGCTTGGCTGGCCGTCTGCACTGATACAATTGGCTGTATCAGAGGGTGGGAGAAGCTGGCGGGGTGGGTCCGGGTCGTTGTAAACAGCGACTCCTACAGTTCGGTCGGGGCGCCTGCTAAGCGCGGATTGGACGTGAGGGGGATAGTGTGGTCCTCCCACACGCTACGCCCTCTCAATGAGAATCCGCGCTGCCAGGTGAAAAGAAGCGGTGATTGGCTGGACGTGTGTCGGAGGAAGCACGTGGTAGCCTCCACTCTCCCAAATGATCTGACTGTGGGGGGTAAAGCGCAGCGACCAGGAAGGGACTGGTAATTGGCATACGACTAACATTGGGATGGGAGAAAATCGGAGGAAAATGGAGGGGGAAAAAGACCAAAAAAAAAATAAAAAAATAATGATCATCATCTTCCAGACACTCCAGTACGAAGACAATATCGCTGTATTTTCTCGAATATAGTGAGAGAGAAAATAAAGATATGATGTCAACGTATCTCTTGTTTTCCAACTCTTCTCCTACTATCACATTTACATCAAGTGGGGATCTACTGAGGCACTTCCTTGTGGCGAAAGCGAGAAGGAGGAGAGCAGGTGACCACACACCTGCTTATGTAGGTAAGCTAACGAGGGGTGTGGTCAGACAAATATTGGGATATAAAGGTACATTGTGGTCTTTATTCAGTGCGCGTGCACGTGTGCGAGGACAGTGCATGAGTGATGCCGAGCGGATCCACTAATGATACAGAACCACAGTCACTTGCTCCTCAATAGGAAACCAACCTAGATTTACCATGAAGGACTGGTTCTAACCAAACCGTTCGTTATACAAGTATCACAGAGACGTTTCAAAGGTACTCACAGTTGCACAAGGGTTTCGGACAGATATACGGAATGGTTTGAAATCTCGGCGTTGCTAATAAACATTTTAAATATTCTTTATAAACTGCTCAAAACGGCATTATTTCCGGCGTTGGGTGCATGCTGCGCATGCGCTGTGATCACACCAGGCAGCCAATGCCGGAAATAATGCCGTTTTGAGCAGTTTATAAAAAATATTTAAAATGTTTATTAGCAACGCCGAGCTTTCAAACCATCCCGTATCTCTGTTCGAAACCCTCGTGCAACTGTGAGTACCTTTGACATTTCTCTGTGATACTTGTATAACGAACGGTCCGGTTAGAACCAGTCCTTCAGGGTAAATCTAGGTTGATTTCCTATTGAGGAGCAAGTGACTGTGGATTCACTCTGTGCATCACAGTCACGAAAGGGGCTAACAATCTCCGGATTCTGAAACTAAATGGCGAGTCCTTATCACAAAGCAAACTATATATATACTAATTACAACAAGACATTCATTAATTGCATTGTACTGTTCACGTGTGGTGCCGTCGTCGCATATATAAGTAAGGATAGTTTGAATGACATTTCAGCACCAAGTCCACCGAAGTTATTATTACTTCAAAGCGCTACTGCCTATATGGATAAAACAAGGTGTAATAAGGATGTTTTAGGTGGTGGTAGTTTCTCTGTTAGGACATTATAGCTGAAATATATAGCCTAGCTAGTCTATAGTCGGTCTGATATATATTAGAGAAATAGTAAAGTAATATTCGCCAAACAATCTGACGGGCCAGATATTATTACGGCCCGCCACAGTCTGAGCATGTGTAGTGAGCTGTGGCATCATCGTTTATCTAGACTATGCGTTTACAGTGGCTGCACGGATCCACTGAACGGATATTTTAGAAAATCTTCACTTTAAAATGCGTTTGAGAAAATCTCTGTTTATGTCTCTGAAAACACCCTTTACGTGTGGATGAAAGGCCCAATCGTGGAATAAAATGTGCGTTTGGCAAAAGATCAAGATATGTGGGGACAGGCGGTTAGGTGGCGTAGCAGAGATTGCGTTCGTCACCAACCCCGGAGCTGTGAGCTGGATTCGCCTGTTCGAATCCAGCTCACAGCTCCGGGGTTGTCACCAGCTTGGCTGGCCGTTCACACTAATACAATTGGCTGTATTAGAGGGTGGGAGAAGCTGGCGGGGTGGGTCCGGGTCGTTGTAAACAGCGACTCCTACAGTTCGGTCGGGGCGCCTGCTAAGCGCGGATAGGCCCTGAGGGGGATAGTGTGATCCTCCCACACGCTACGCCCTCTCAGGGAGGATCCGCGCTGCCAGGTGAAAAGAAGCGGTTGATTGGCTGGACGTGTGTCGGAGGAAGCACGTGGTAGCCTCCACTCTCCCAAATGATCTGACTGTGGGGGGTAAGTGCGCAGCGACCAGGAAGGGGTTGGGAATTGGCATACGACTAACATTGGGATGGGAGAAAATCGGAGGAAAATGGAGGGGGAAAAAGATCAAAAAAGAAAAAAAAAATACGTGGGGACATGGCCTAAGAGTCAGACTGTGAGGGCTGGAGGAATCCTGCATGCCGTTTTTATCCTTCACGCACCTGAGAGGAGTTTGCGATCAGCTCGGGAGAGTACTAGTATTGCAGACTCCCCTCCACTCCTTGTCGGGTCGTCCTTGTTACCACCATCTACTGCCGCGTCTCCGGCGTGAGACGTCGTGCCACCCATCACCACCTGTCACCGTTTTCCTGGAGTGGGACACCGTCTTCGCTCTCTATTACTCCACGGGAGGTTCCCAGTGTTCCCACTCCAGACGTCGTGCCGGCTACTTCCCTTCTCCCTCTTCATGGTCCTCGTTCCTTGGGTGAGGCTTGCCATCGCTCTCTATTACTCCACAGGAGGATGCCCGTGTTCTCACCCCGTTCCCCTCGGACCCCATGTATGCTGGGTTGCCCGTCGGCAGCGTCTGGTCGGGAGGAAGAGGATTCCTTGGCAGAGCTGCAGAGCCGCAGAGCCCTACTCGGTGTAGGGACGAAGAAGATTCCTGTTACTTTTTTCCCAGCCTGTTCGCCTGTTAAAGGCACAGTGCCACCTTTTTTTGTGTTCATGGACTTTGATGTTTTTACCCCCTTAAAGGCTGAGTGCCGCTTTTTTTGTATATAATAAATCATGCCCTTGCTTTGGCTAACTCTGATTACCTGATTACAGACAGTCCTAACAGTGTTTAATATTAAGAGTCAGATAGTCCTAACAGTGTTTATTATTAAGAGTCAGACAGTCCTAACAGTGTTTATCATTAAGAGTCAGACAGTCCTAACAGTGTTTATTATTAAGAGTCAGACAGTCCTAACAGTGTTTATTATTAAGAGTCAGACAGTCCTAACAGTGTTTATTATTAAGAGTCAGACAGTCCTAACAGTGTTTATTATTAAGAGTCAGATAGTCCTAACAGTGTTTATTATTAAGAGTCAGATAGTCCTAATGTAACGGTTGTTCTCTGTGTGTGTAGGCCTGCCTATCACACGCGGCTCCTGCGTTGTGTTCTGGTCGTGATGCGAAGTGAGGAGTCAGCACACATGGACACTGTTCAGTCTTTTATTTGGTGGTCTGCAATGGAGAGCCACCTGCATGAAACGAGTGGTGGAAATGCCACAAAGGAACAGCATCACACTATGTTCTCTCAGTCACGTCTTTCACATGGGATGCTTGTTGCAACTCTTAAACAATTATATTACACAATAAATCAACATCTTAAGGCACATACCTGCATGAACGAGTGGTGGAAATGCCACAAAGGAACAGCGTCACACTATGTTCTCTCAGTCACGTCTGTTGACAGAGAACAATAATTTACTATATTGCCTCGGTGAAATACACCGACTAAAGCCTTCAATTGTGCATCTAAACTAACCACACCACTCATCACAACACTATCGAGTCATTATTATCTGTTAACAGTCAATTCTCATACAAAATATATATACAACAGTGTAAACCATAAAAGTACTGCGCGCTACAATAGTCAACATACCTTTCACATGGGATGCTTGTTGCAACTGAACCCAAACCGGAAGGTTGCTTCTAACACGCGCTAATAATTGACCCGGAAGTGCAAAACTCTCGAACGTGAACTTTCCCAAGTTACGTTCAGATAAAAGTGTCTTTGGTATAAAGAAATAATAAACAATTGTAACCACTTGTAAACATTTGTAAACAGGATTTGGTGACATTTCAATCCTTAATAAAATAATAAACAATGTTCATTTGACACTTGTTACACTAACAGTGTTTATTATTAAGAGTCAGATAGTCCTTGTCACAATCACGGCCCGGGCCTACCTCTGTTCCCCCTCCTTCCGTGCCCTTACATGGGCAGCTTCCCGCCGCAGCATTCACACGCTGTCAACTGGCAGCAATCGACACGGCTGAGTGTGATCCGCTCATCAATCCGTTCCGATATACACTCCACAGATCCTGTCGCTCGTCGTCCTAGTGTTAACTAGCCAACCTAGGTACGAGGACGTATCCTACCTTGCTGCTCTCTCCTAATATTGCCTATCCTCCTCTAACCTTTGTTCTCCCTGTGCCCAGGACCACCTGCTGCCGGCCTACGCTGTCTATGGAGACGCCGCCCGCCCAGACGTTCACGAGGAGAACGAAGAGCGCTCCTGATACCACATTCCGCACATTCCATTGTTGTACTTTGCCGCATGGTACCTATTGGAATAAATATCCTAAAACGCTCCACTCTCTCTCTCCCTGTGTCTCTGCTATTGGGTTCAGCTACCGCAGCCCCACCGTAACAGTCCTAACAGTGTTTATTATTAAGAGTCAGACAGTCCTAACAGTGTGTATTATTAAGAGTCAGATAGTCCTAACAGTGTTTATTATTAAGAGTCAGATAGTCCTAACAGTGTTTATCATTAAGAGTCAGGTAGTCCTAACAGTGTTTATTATTAAGAGTCAGACAGTCCTAACAGTGTGTATTATTAAGAGTCAGATAGTCCTAACAGTGTTTATTATTAAGAGTCAGATAGTCCTAACAGTGTTTATCATTAAGAGTCAGATAGTCCTAACAGTGTTTATTATTAAGAGTCAGATAGTCCTAACAGTGTTTATCATTAAGAGTCAGATAGTCCTAACAGTGTTTATTATTAACACTTTGAGTGCCACTCCGGGTTTTCCTTTTTACCCCCTGAATGCCACGGTCCGCTCCAATGTTAACGTTAATATCGCCTAATCTATGTTTTAAATTATAGCTATGTGTCTAATCTGCCCGTCGCTTATCAAAGACTGCTTTTCCAGTCAGTGCTGTCAAGGCAGATTGGTTTTTTATCACTTCATTTCCTTTTCAGAGCATTTAGAAAAGCACTCGTTTTGAGATAAAAAACAGTTCATTCTGGACCATTCTGTGAAAATCGTCTTTTACTGTAATATTCCAGAACGTTGTTATTTGTCTGCCTATTTATGAATCGTTTTCAAATAAACGCTAGATGATCAATATTATACGTGCACGCAAGCACATTCGGGCCGCGCACGGATAATCGCTGTTTTCATTTCCTCTTCGACTTTTACATTGAAACCGAAAGAGCCCATTTCACAAAACAGCCTATATCTTCATCAAAATTAGTCTGATTATCCTAACACTGATAACATAGATTCCTTACCTGACATCAGATGGTATCCAACTGGTATATTCCAATTCCTGATCACCATTCGAAAAAATCGATAAGTGTATTGATCCAACGTGTGTACAGTGCAGTACATGATTCCGCGGGGCTCAGAGCCCCCTGAATGAACGCTGGTACTCCGGCTGCATCAGTGGACTGGAAAATGTGGAGTACCGGATTTTTTTCCCCATCCATTTTCATTGAGTCCATTCCAAAATCCCTTATGTCATCTGGGAGACGACAGGGGCCGCTTTTTTCCACATATGATCGCCGGCGCCGCTCGGGTATACTCGGGTAGGCTCGTGTGATGCAATATGATTTCAGATCGCTAAAAAAAAAAAAAAAAAAAAAAAACGGGAAATCTCGTGAGTGGCTTTCAACCACCTATTAATAAACCCGAGATATCTCGTGTGTGGCAGTGAAAGTGTTTATAAACACTGTTAGGACTATCTGACTCTTAATAATAAACACTGTTAGGACTGTCTGACTCTTAATAATAAACACTGTTAGGACTACCTGACTCTTAATAATAAACACTGTTAGGACTATCTGACTCTTAAGAGTCAGATAGTCCTAACAGTGTTTATTATTAAGAGTCAGATAGTCCTAACAGTGTTTATTATTAAGAGTCAGATAGTCCTAACAGTGTTTATTATTAAGAGTCAGACAGTCCTAACAGTGTTTATTATTAAGAGTCAGACAGTCCTAACAGTGTGTATTATTAAGAGTCAGATAGTCCTAACAGTGTTTATTATTAAGAGTCAGATAGTCCTAACAGTGTTTATCATTAAGAGTCAGATAGTCCTAACAGTGTTTGTTGTGAAGGGCCAGATTAAACCGAATATATATATTTATTTATATATATATATTTAATTGTATTTGTATATTCTCTAATATTCCCTGATATCCCTTGTATATTCCTTGTACAATATGCATTGAATATCCATTCTAGCCTACTGAACATCCCATAATAGTCTCCATTCTACTATTGGTCGAGACCTTGGTGCCAGGCTGCCATACCCCTCAGACCCAGTTCAAACGTACCGCTCCACATGTACGAACAAGTCCTAGTTCCGCGTAGGAATCTGGCTACCGCACCACTAATGGGACTATTTGTTCATAGTGCGTATATATACTGCGCTACTAAAGTAGGACTTTCTTTTCAGTCCAGTTTCTTACCCTCCAATAGAGTCACAGACGTAAAGCCTCCCCGCGACGCCACGTGTGGGAGTAAGGCCAAGTTCGCCTACCATCGGTATTGAGACATCGTGTATATTAATATTTGAATAGTCATATTTGGCACTATATCGTCGAGTTGGACGTAGTCTATTAAGCTAATAATAGTCTGTTAATATATAGTGCTTCGTGCGGTGAGAATACTACCGTAGTCAGTACCCCATCGTTTCGGGCAGAGAACTGGCTGCTTACCCAGGGTGGTTGACCCCATGTGAAGCTGCACCCGAGGAGCCCCAGAGCCGACGAGCGAGTGGACCTGTATACCGGATTATTCTACCGACGACAGCCCGCCTTCCCAGGCACGGATTATGCTTTGTATACTTTGATTATTCCATGGATAAAGACCCCCGACACTGCCGTGTGTTGGAACCCCCCCCCCTGGAGAGGACGCAAGGTGAGGAGACGCTCTGCAAGACGAGGTCGCTTCACGTCTCTCCCCCGTGGACCGGAGAGAGCCGGCCCACAAAGAGTCCACCTGCTTTCATCTGTGGTCCAAGGATCGCCGGCGCATTGAACGGCACTACAGTGGGTTCACCTGGGATACCCTTGGCCGGACGAGGCAGCTGGATTCTACCCCCCCCCCCCTTCCTACTCCTGTCGGCTTACAAGCGACCGGATTAACCCCCCCTTAGTGTATCTAGTGTATAATCATTAAAGTATCATTGCTGTTATTCCTTAACTATTCCAGGTCGTATATTTACCACCTGCGCCATCAGAGATTGGACATTCTCTATTGATATACCGACGAATACTCTTTGCCATAAAAGTGCATACTATTTCAATTCATAAATGTAATTAAGTGATTAAGTGCTTGCTCTACACACCATTGCTGTGTAGTAATAAACGCATACTTCGACTTCGTACATTTGTGTTGGATCCGTTTCATCTACGTGAGAGTGTTTATGATAATATATTTATGCCGTGTACTGGGTGGCCGAATATTAAGTACAAAGGTAGTGGTAGTAAGTATCATATCTAGTAATACAGTCAGGGAATTGTACCCCTCAGTTACAATTGGTCCTTCGAGCCGGAGGGTAATTAGTGTAATATTAATATAGTGTTATTAATATTGAAATGGCCTATGATGAACACTCCACGAAACGATCCTCCTAACCAACGCCCGCAGCGCGAACGACGGCTCCCTCAGTACTTAGAGGCTTACGCTGTCAGTCAACAACCTAGTCTTCTACTAACAGTAAACGCGGTAAAACTAGAAAGTAAAAGTATGTCTAACCCCAACGCCCAGACTACCCCGACCATAGAGGCCCCTACGGGCTCTAATGTAACTGACCAAGTTCACGGTGGGGACCAGTGGGAACCAGACATGACTTCACACCCCGCCAGTACTGAAGAAGTAGTCCCCGATGAGTCCCGGGAGGAATACAACGCTACCGAGAGAGAACTCGGCACGGAAGAAGACGGGGAGAGCACCGTGGAGATAGAGCTCCAAGGCTCCGCAAGGAGTACCCCGAGGGAAGGCTCCCCTATACAACCGCCTTCTCCCAGCGAGGCAGAGAGGACCCTACAGCAGGCCTTCCTCATCAGCCTGAACGCCACTGCTGAACGCGACCGACTGCAGATCCAGCAGCGAAGCGAACACGAGCAGATACGTCTAGAAATAAGACGCATTCAGATGGAAGAGAATGTGGCCCGAGAACGAGCCGGTGCTCAACGGGACGCAGCGCGCGACAGACAGCAGTCGCAACTAATAGAACAGCTGATCAGACGGACAACACCCTCTCCCTCCGCCAGAGGCTCCAGGAACTCGTCTAGACACACCTCCAGGGCGGCATCCCCTAGCCGAGTAAACAACCCTGAACTTGACCAACAGACGAGGTCTATACCCCCCACAGACCACCTCCCCCCACCGGTCCAAGCGAGACCTAGCAACCGGGAAGGAGCAGCATATCCTGTGGAGAGGCTAAACCAGAGACTACAAGCACTGGATGACCTAACTGAAGACGAAGAGGAAGAGGAGGAGAACCACGCCCGAAGACAGCACAGTACTCTACCGGACCAGGAGGTCCGGTACAGCCCAGGCTATACTCCCGCGGAGCTCAAGTTCAAGTTTCAAGTTTCTTTAATAGTTGTCATACAGAAGTACAGAATACTTTTGTACAAAATGCTTCTTACTGTTGCGCTCCAGAGACTGTGCATGACAAGATAAGTATGAAATAAAAACATAGTAAAAATTAGAAGAAAAAAAAAGAGGTCACAGTGTTCAGTTTAGACATATGTACAATGTTCGTAGACGTAGTTACCATACAATATACAATACTGTGCAGTGTACTAATATACAATACTATATAGTGCAAGGCATAAATGGACGAGGTGCAGTTTAGGTACAATTCACAGTAGGTGTACGAGTTGTAGTGCAAATCCTTTATCAATAAATATAAAGTGTAAGTGTGTTTGTGTGATCTAAAGTGTGGAGAGTGGGTGCTGCAGTGTGTTGTTTGTTTGAGTGAGTGTGTGTGTGCGTGTGGGTGTGTGTGCTGTGTGCATTTGATGGTTGTTGCATAGTGATTATTGTTCGTTTAGCGATTATTTTCGTTTAGCAGCCTGATGGCCTGGGGATAGAAGCTCCTTCTGAGTCTTTCTGTGCTCGCCATAAGACTCCGGTATCGCTTGCCTGACGGCAGCAGTTCAAAGAGGCAGTTGTTCGGGTGGCTCGAGTCCTTAATAATTCTCTTAGCCTTCCCCTTGCACCGCTTGTCTGCGCTACAGACCCCCGACTCTATACACGGGTGAGCACGACGCACGACCCGCACCGAGGAACAGCACCTGGACAAGCGGGCCATGGTACACTGCCGGTACCAGCCCATACCAAGGAGCGGGAGGAGACTCGCCTAGGAGGCCTCTCCCCCAACGCTCGCCGATGTATCCACAGTCAGCGTCATACATTGGCACGCCTATGGTACCCGACTTCACCCAAGAGAACCGGGCCCAGTATACAGAACTCCGCATGTGTCTGGAGACCATGTTGGTGGATGTATTGGATGAACGCCACAAATACGCCATCCTACTGAAGCACTTAAAGGTACCCCGCGCACATAATATAGCGCTCGCCTACGCGACTTCCACCACCCCATACACAGCAGCGCTGGTAGCATTGGACCAGAGGTATGGGCGCATATGGGATTACGTGATCCAGGAGATCCGACACATCGACCGCTTACCCCCAGCAATAGACAATCGAGCACTGGACGACCTGTCCATCAGAGTGCAGTCCCTGGTAGGGATGTTGGGAGCGCAAAGAGAGAAGGGGAGGCATGAACTTTACGCCAACTCAAATGTGGAAAGGATTCTGGAGAAGCTGCCGCCCGCTCGTCAGGAGCGCTTTAGGCGGCAGAGGGACCACAGAGACCCGAATGGCCCCGAACCGAACCTCCTCGATCTAGCAGACTTCCTGGCGAGAGAAGTCAGCAGCCTACGGCTAGATACATTCGGACGGAGCACCCCTGGCTCCAGAGAAGGAACCAGACGACTAAATGATGGAAGAAGATCGGTGACTGTGATGCACCAATCGGAGTCAGTACCGAGCAGCAGGAGCCACAGTACCCCCTCCAGAACGGAGAAGTGGAAGATAGTGTGCCCCTACTGTGAGAAAGAACACTGGCTAGCGCAATGTGACTCCTTCCCCAAGCTGAACGCGGAGGAAGCAGGTCAATGGATAAAGTCCAACAAGCGCTGTTTTCGCTGTGCGCGCTCACACATGGCAGCCGAATGCCGCTTAAAGAAAAGGTGCACCAAGTGCGATGGAGCCCATCTGGACATACTTCACGACAGTAACAGACGGCGCCCTTCACCCGCACCATCCAGCCGCAAAGCGAGCGTCATGTACATCGATCCCGCCAGCAGCAGTGGAGCCCGAGTACTCCTAAAAGTAGTGCGTGTGACACTAAGCTACCAGAATAAAGTCCTGGACACTTACGCCGTCCTCGATGACGGGTCAGAGAAGACCCTGCTGCTCGCCTCCGCTGCGGCCCAGCTAGGGCTGCGGGGAAGCGAAACCCAAATGACAATTCGGACAATAAGACGAGATTTGAAGACGATAAAGGGCGAGAATGTCTCATTCTCTATCGCAGCAAGCGGCCAGCCTGAGCGACGGTACCAGATTACAGACGCTTTCACCAGCCAAGAAATAGGACTGTCGCGGTACACATACCCCGTCGCCAAGCTGATGGAGAAATATGCACATCTGCGCAAGTTACCGATCCCGCTCATAGACAATGCTATGCCGACCCTGTTGATAGGCTCCGACCATGCAGACCTCATTGTCCCGATAGACCGGGTTCATACCGGACCCCGAGGCTGTCCTGCAGCAGTCGAGACCCGTTTGGGATGGACTCTCCAAGGCCCGCTCGCCAAATCTCTCAACCGAAGTACAGCCACTAGATGTCTCCACTCCCGAGTCACAGAGGGAGAAACCGCACTCCTGCAACACGTAGAGCGGCTATGGACCTTGGAACAAATGCCCTTTAAGAACGGAAAGAAAGACATTCGCTCTAAAGATGACATTTACGCCATTCACCTCCTCGAGACAGGGACCAAGAGAGTCCCGGTCAACGGCGTGTTGAGATACGCCACGCCACTCCTGCGGCGAGAAGGAATGCCTACTTTCCACGCCAAGACAGACGCCACAGAACGGTACCTGCTGAACACGGAGCGGCGCTTAGCCAAGAACCCCGCCCAAGAGAGTGTATACCGCGCTGAGATTGAGAAGCTCATCACAGCAGGACACGTCACAAAGATGGACATTAAAGAGGCTGACCAGACCACTGAATCGTGGTACGTGCCCCACCACAAGGTCCATCACAACGGTAAAGACCGCATAGTATTTAACTGCAGCTACCAGATCGGATCCCAAAATCTGAATAAAGAGTTACTGCCCGGTCCCACACTCGGCCCCTCCCTACTCGGCGTTCTACTCCGCTTCCGCCAGGAAAAGGTGGCCATCAGCGGGGACATTAAAGGAATGTTCCTGCAGGTGAGATTAGTAGAGGCGGACAAGCCCCTGTTACGGTTCCTATGGAGAGAGAAGCCAGGAGATGAGCACCCAGCCATCTACCAATGGGAAGTCCTCCCCTTCGGAACGACGTGCAGCCCCTGCTGTGCTACATTTGCACTACAGAAACATGTAGCAGAGGACCCAGCAGCGGACGAAGAGGTCCGACACAGCGTAAAGAACAGCTTCTACGTAGACAACTGTCTACAAAGCCTTTCAACCCAAGAAGAAGCCGAGGCTCTCCTGATTAAACTCCGCGCCTCATTGATCAAAGGCGGCTTTGATCTCAGGCAGTGGGCCAGCAGCGATCCGCAAGTACTGCGCAGCCTCTCCTCCGAGGACAAGGCAGCCAGCAGCGAGACCTGGATGGCTACAATCCCGGGAGAAGCCCAGGAGATGACCCTGGGATTGGTGTGGCGATTCAAAACAGATTCGCTTCACTACAGACACTGCATCCACCTGGAGAGAGTGGAAGATGGAGCTCCACTCACTCCCAGGCGTTAATATGCGCCGAAGCTACTTCCCACCCACGGTGAGGCCAGAGACATGTAAAATGGACTTACACGTCTTCAGTGACGCCTCAGAGGTCGCATACGGATCAGTAGCCTACTTGCGGGCCCAAGACCAGGGGGGAGAGATCTACACAGCATTTGTCCTCGCCCGCTCGAGAATAGCCCCACGCAAGCAACAATCTATCCCACGTCTAGAGCTCTGCGCAGCCCTAGCCGGAGCGCACCTAGCCACGCTCATCCAACGTGAGCTCACCATACCGGTGTCTAGAACAATCCTGTGGTCAGATTCCACGACGGTACTCGCCTGGATCAAATCGGACTCATGCAAGTACAAAGTCTTCGTGGGAGTCAGAGTCACCGAGATTCAAGACTTAACCGAAGAGTTAACCGGAGAAACAGAGTGGCGCTACGTTGATACAAAACAGAACCCAGCTGACGTCATCACCCGGGGGATGCCCCTGGATGACCTCACCCGTCGCAATGTCTACAGTGACGGCCCCGCATTCCTAAGACTCCCGGAAGGACAGTGGCCCATGCCTATCCCGAGGGAAGCAAGTCCAGAGGAGGTGGAAAATAAGAAGTCTGTGTTCTGTGGATTGAGCACCGTAGCCTCCACCGACCCTAACATAGACGATTGCACGTCCATAGAGAGTGCACAACAAAGAACATTCCTGCGGTACCACCCGGAGTGCAAGTCCCCCGCTGATATGTCAGCAGCTAACTACGAGGAAGCAGAATTGCTTCTACTGCAGCGAGCCCAGAGAGACTCGTTCCCCGATGAATTGGCCTGTCTACAGGGAGGAAAGCCCGTCCCATCCGACAGCAGATTAATTCATCTGGCCCCCGAGAGCGACGCTCATACCCTCATCAGAGTGGGTGGTCGCCTACGCAGAGCCCCCAATCTACCGGATGACATTAAATACCCGATCGTATTGAACAGCCGACACAAGGTCACAGAGCTGATTATAAAGAAATACGATGAGGATGTACATCACGCAGGAGCAGAAAGAGTCTTCGCGGAAATCAGACGTCGTTACTGGATCCTACAAGGAAGAGAGGCGGTACGACGCTTCCAGCGAACATGTCTAGACTGCCGCAAGTGGCGCGCGCAGCCCAGCATACCAAGGATGGCTGACCTTCCTCCATGTCGCCTCCGAATCGGTGACAAGCCATTCCACTCAACGGGTATGGACTGCTTTGGCCCGCTGCACATAAAGAAAGGAAGAGGAACCGAGAAGCGGTGGGGTATTGTATTCAAATGCATGACCACCAGAGCGATACACATCGAGCTTCTCCCGACCATGAGCACAGACTCATTCCTTATGGCCTTCCGAAGATTCACATCACGGAAAGGAAGACCGTCTACCCTATTGTCCGATCATGGGACAAACTTCAAAGGCGGCGAAAGAGAGCTGAGAGAGAGCTTCCAAGCTATGGGCCCAGAACTTAAGACCCACCTCGCTCCAGCACAGATTGACTTCCAATTCAACCCCCCAAACGCACCCCACTTCGGTGGTACTTGGGAACGGGAAGTGCGTTCCATAAAGACAGCCCTGTACGCAGTACTTGGGGCCCAGACTGTGGCGGAAGAAGTCCTAATGACAGTCCTCACGGAGATTGAGGGAGTACTTAACTCGAAGCCCCTCGGATATGTCTCCAGTGATGTGGCGGATATCGACCCAGTTACCCCCAACACACTCCTGATGGGGCGGCTAGATCCTGCATTACCACAGACAATGTACCGGCCTGAAGAAGCGAACGGCCGACGAATGTGGAGGTACAGCCAAGTATTAGCCGACAAGTTTTGGAACAGTTTCCTACTGCACTACCTACCGTCTCTACAGACCCGCCAGAAGTGGGTAAAGGAGAGAGACAATTTGACAGAAGGAACAGTCGTCATGATTATTGATCAATCACTGCCCAGAGCTATGTGGCCGGCCGGCCGCGTAAGCAAAGTGATCACCGGTGCCGACGGCAAGGTCCGAGCAGCTGAAGTGCTCGTCCAGGGTCGCACTTACACCCGTCCCGTGGCGAGGCTCATAGAACTGCCTCGACTCCCAGACACAATCGATGATGACCATGACCCTACAACCCTATGACTTTGTGAAGTTGACTGACCCCTACAGCAAACCCTTATGTGTAAATAGACAACGCGATTAATCTGTCTCTGTTTAACTGATTAGGTCTGGGACCTATTCAGGGGGTGGCTGTTGTGAAGGGCCAGATTAAACCGAATATATATATTTATTTATATATATATATTTAATTGTATTTGTATATTCTCTAATATTCCCTGATATCCCTTGTATATTCCTTGTACAATATGCATTGAATATCCATTCTAGCCTACTGAACATCCCATAATAGTCTCCATTCTACTATTGGTCGAGACCTTGGTGCCAGGCTGCCATACCCCTCAGACCCAGTTCAAACGTACCGCTCCACATGTACGAACAAGTCCTAGTTCCGCGTAGGAATCTGGCTACCGCACCACTAATGGGACTATTTGTTCATAGTGCGTATATATACTGCGCTACTAAAGTAGGACTTTCTTTTCAGTCCAGTTTCTTACCCTCCAATAGAGTCACAGACGTAAAGCCTCCCCGCGACGCCACGTGTGGGAGTAAGGCCAAGTTCGCCTACCATCGGTATTGAGACATCATGTATATTAATATTTGAATAGTCATATTTGGCACTATATCGTCGAGTTGGACGTAGTCTATTAAGCTAATAATAGTCTGTTAATATATAGTGCTTCGTGCGGTGAGAATACTACCGTAGTCAGTACCCCATCGTTTCGGGCAGAGAACTGGCTGCTTACCCAGGGTGGTTGACCCCATGTGAAGCTGCACCCGAGGAGCCCCAGAGCCGACGAGCGAGTGGACCTGTATACCGGATTATTCTACCGACGACAGCCCGCCTTCCCAGGCACGGATTATGCTTTGTATACTTTGATTATTCCATGGATAAAGACCCCCGACACTGCTGTGTGTTGGAACCCCCCCCCCTGGAGAGGACGCAAGGTGAGGAGACGCTCTGCAAGACGAGGTCGCTTCACGTCTCTCCCCCGTGGACCGGAGAGAGCCGGCCCACAAAGAGTCCACCTGCTTTCATCTGTGGTCCAAGGATCGCCGGCGCATTGAACGGCACTACAGTGGGTTCACCTGGGATACCCTTGGCCGGACGAGGCAGCCGGATTCTACCCCCCCCCCTTCCTACTCCTGTCGGCTTACAAGCGACCGGATTAACCCCCCCTTAGTGTATCTAGTGTATAATCATTAAAGTATCATTGTTGTTATTCCTTAACTATTCCAGGTCGTATATTTACCACCTGCGCCATCAGAGATTGGACATTCTCTATTGATATACCGACGAATACTCTTTGCCATAAAAGTGCATACTATTTCAATTCATAAATGTAATTAAGTGATTAAGTGCTTGCTCTACACACCATTGCTGTGTAGTAATAAACGCATACTTCGACTTCGTACATTTGTGTTGGATCCGTTTCATCTACATGAGAGTGTTTATGATAATATATTTATGCCGTGTACTGGGTGGCCGAATATTAAGTACAAAGGTAGTGGTAGTAAGTATCATATCTAGTAATACAGTCAGGGAATTGTACCCCTCAGTTACAGTGTTTATTATTAAGAGTCAGATAGTCCTAACAGTGTTTATTATTAAGAGTCAGGTAGTCCTAACAGTGTTTATTATTAAGAGTCAGACAGTCCTAAGAGTGTTTATTATTAAGAGTCAGATAGTCCTAACAGTGTTTATAAACACTTTCACTGCCACACACGAGATATCTCGGGTTTATTAATAGGTGGTTGAAAGCCACTCACGAGATTTCACGGATTTTCTTTTTCTTTTTTTAGCGATCTGAAATCATATTGCATCACACGAGCCTACCCGAGTATACCCGAGCGGCGCCGGCGATCATATGTGGAAAAAAGTGCCCCCTGTCGTCTCCCAGATGACATAAGGGATTTTGGAATGGACTCAATGAAAATGGATGTGGAAAAAAATCCGGTACTCCACATTTTCCAGTCCACTGATGCAGCCGGAGTACCAGCGTTCATTCAGGGGGCTCTGAGCCCCGCGGAATCATGTACTGCACTGTACACACGTTGGATCAATACACTTATCGATTTTTCCGAATGGTGATCAGGAATTGGAATATACCAGTTGGATACCATCTGATGTCAGGTAAGGAATCTATGTTATCAGTGTTAGGATAATCAGACTAATTTTGATGAAGATATAGGCTGTTTTGTGAAATGGGCTCTTTCGGTTTCAATGTAAAAGTCGAAGAGGAAATGAAAACAGCGATTATCCGTGCGCGGCCCGAATGTGCTTGCGTGCACGTATAATATTGATCATCTAGCGTTTATTTGAAAACGATTCATAAATAGGCCGACAAATAACAACGTTCTGGAATATTACAGTAAAAGACGATTTTCACAGAATGGTCCAGAATGAACTGTTTTTTATCTCAAAACGAGTGCTTTTCTAAATGCTCTGAAAAGGAAATGAAGTGATAAAAAACCAATCTGCCTTGACAGCACTGACTGGAAAAGCAGTCTTTGATAAGCGACGGGCAGATTAGACACATAGCCATTCTCGAAGTCAACTTCCTGCCTGTTGTTGCTAGGCAACTGCAGCGTGGGGGGTAACTGCCCCGCCTCGTACATTGTGTACGGTTCATTTAGTGCAGAAACGGATCGTTAAAGCGTCAAATTAAAGACTATCAAGCGGAATTTTCTTCAGTCCTTCACAATGCCAAAGAGCTGCTGTGTTACGCGTTGTACTAATGACAAAAACAGAAATCCAAATCGCAAGTTTTATACCATTACGGAGGAAAAAGTGGCTGGTGGCTAACGTTCGGCTAACTCGCTCTGTGTTGTGGTCGCGGTAGCTACATGCTAAGCTAACGTTAATTACATAATATCGAACCGATAGGAGCTTATCTTATCTAATCTTACGTGGATGTTTGATCGGGTAGTTGGACACGTGGTACCACCACGTAAGATTAGATAAGATAAGCTCCTATCGGTTCGATATTATGTAATTAACGTTAGCTTAGCATGTAGCTACCACGACCACAATACAGAGCGAGTTAGCCGAACGTTAGCCACCAGCCACTTTTTCCTCCGTGATGCATCAGCTGGTATTATATAAAACTTGCGATTTGGATTTCTGTGTTCGTTATTAGTACAAAACGTAACACAGCAGCTTCAATTTGGGTATTTGAGAGATGGCCATGTCTGCAGGTGTTTTGTATGGACATTATGTCAAGTCAATCAGGGGGAGATCTTTGACTCATATCTCGCCTTAGAATCACCAGAAAGGCTTTCGAAATAGTGAAATGCCATGTTGGCCTCAATATTTTCAAAACAAATCGTATGAAAATGTTATGAAATGAACAAGAATGTGATAAAACATGTAATAAAAACGGACCTCAACGCATGCATTTGATGGTAGAAATCCGTATGGTCCCCATATACCAAGATGGCGGCGGTCTCGTGACATCAGAGTGTCTTCGAGAATAATTTAAAACATAGATTAGGCGATATTAACGTTAACATTGGAGCGGACCGTGGCATTCAGGTGGGTAAAAAGGAAAACCCGGAGTGGCACTCAAAGTGTTAAGAGTCAAGACAGTCCTAACAGTGTTTATTATTAAGAGTCAGATAGTCCTAACAGTGTTTATTATTAGAGTCAGACAGTCCTAACAGTGTTTATTATTAAGAGTCAGATAGTCCTAACAGTGTTTATCATTAAGAGTCAGACAGTCCTAACAGTGTTTATTATTAAGAGTCAGATAGTCCTAACAGTGTTTATTATTAAGAGTCAGATAGTCCTAACAGTGTTTATTATTAGAGTCAGATAGTCCTAACAGTGTTTATTATTAAGAGTCAGATAGTCCTAATGTAACTGGTCTAAGGTCACCCTCTGTGTCGTCGTCGTGTAGTGGAAGTGAAGACTCAGTTGTGGCAATTCAGTGTGTTTTATTTCACCTGGAGAAGACATTCCACAGGTACATATCAACACTTGGCCAGCAGATGGCGTCAATAACTTGCCTAGGCTCCTTCCTTACTCAGCCAGACTGAACGTTTTGAATGATACATTGAAATATCCATTAAAATAAAACAACACAATGAAATAATACAAAATAACCAATAAGATATCTCCAATTACCTGGAGAAGACATTCCACAGGTACATATCAACACTTGGCCAGCAGATTTTACATTTACATTTTACATTTAGTCATTTAGCTGACGCTTTTATCCAAAGCGACTTACAAGTTCTGTACGACAAGCCATCAGGAAGAGCACAACTCTATCAGCTGAGTAACAATGTTCATCAAAGTGTTGAGTGCTACAGTGTAGGTTAGTTTATTAGGACAAGTGCATGACAGTATGGTTAGTTAGGGTTAGATTTTTTTTTTTTTTCTTTTTTTTATTCAGATAATGGTTGAAGAAGTGAGTCTTTAGTCGACGGCGAAAGATTGGACGTGTTTCGGCTGTCCTAACTGGGGTGGGTAGTTCATTCCACCATTGTGGGGCAAGGACTGAGAATAGGCGACTTCTCTTTGATGACCCTCCCGGAGCTTGGATAGGAGTAGGTCTGAGGCGGCCAGAAGATGCAGAGCGTAGGGGTCTTGAGGGTGTGTAGTTAGAGACCATTGACCGGAGGTAGGCGGGAGCAGTTCCCTTTGCCGCACGGTATGCTAGGTCAAGGGCCTTGAAGCGGATTCGTGCAGCAATGGGGAGCCAGTGCAGGTCCCTAAGAAGTGGGGTGACATGGGCCGACTTCGGTAGGTTTGAGATCAGGCGGGCCGCTGCGTTCTGAATGAGTTGAAGAGGCTTAGTGGCAGTGGCCGGGAGGCCAGCGAGCAGTGCGTTGCAGTAGTCGAGGCGGGAGATGACTGTTGATTGGACGAGGAGTTGGGTGGCTTCTTTTGTCAGGAAGGGGCGTATCCTTCTGACGTTGCTCAGGAGGAATCGGCAGGTTCTGGTTGTCGCTGCGATGTGAGCAGAGAAGTTCAACTGGTCGTCGAGGACAACACCAAGGTTCTTGGCGGTCGGGGACTCGGTCACAGCTGCATTCTCGACTGTGATGGAAAGGTCGGTCAGGGGGGAGGATTTGGCCGGCAGGTGGAGCAATTCTGTTTTGCTTAGGTTCAGTTTGAGGTGGTTGGTCGTCATCCAGGCGGAGATGTCGGACAGACAGGCCGAGATCCGCTCAGAGACGTGGATATCTGAGGGAGGGAAGGAGAGGAAGAGTTGAGTATCGTCGGCATAACAGTGGTAGGAGAAGCCATGAGACGTGATAATGTTACCCAGTGATTTAGTGTAGAGGGAGAAGAGAAGGGGTCCTAAAACCGAGCCCTGGGGGACACCCGTCCGCAGGGGGCGGGTGGCCGACAGGGTCCCTCTCCATGACACTTGGTAGGAGCGGTCATTGAGGTATGATGACAACCATGTCAGCGCAGAGCCAGCCACTCCCTTTCCTGCGAGGGCCGCGAGGAGGATCTGGTGGTTGACTGTGTCGAAGGCTGCAGATAGATCTAGGAGAATCAGGACAGAGGAGAGGCCTTTCGCTTTTGCTAAGTGAAGTGCCTCTGTGACCGCAATGAGGGCTGTCTCTGTGGAGTGACCAGTCCTGAAGCCTGACTGATTAGGGTCTAGGAGGTCATTCTGTAAGAGATAAGCAGTAAGTTGGTTGGATACAGCACGTTCAAGTGTTTTAGAAAGGAAGGAGAGAAGAGAGACAGGACGGTAGTTGCCTATGACGGTAGGGTTCAGGGATGGTTTTTTTATGAGGGGCGTGACTCTGGCTTGTTTTAGGGAGGTGGGGACCACCCCCGAGTTGAGTGAGGAGTTGATGGTTGCAGTTAGGAATGGGAGGATGTCTGGTGCTATGGACTGGAGGAGTGGGGAAGGTAGCCGGTCCAGCTGGCATGTAGTCGGACGGTTCGACGTTACCAGTGTCAGGGTCTCGGCTTCTGTAATGGGAGAGAAAGATGACAGAGTGAAGGATGAGGTTCTCGATTCAGCATTTGGAATGGGTGGGGGTTGGGAGAAGGAGCTGCGGATGTTCTCCACTTTTTCCTCAAAGAAGATCGCAAAGTCTTCGGCAGAGAAAGATGAGGGAGGGGGGGGTGGGGGGGTAGTGAGGAGGGAGGACATGGTAGCATGCAGTTTGCGAAGATTCTTGGCAGAGGCCTCGATCCTATGGTGAAAGAAAGAAGCTTTGGCATTAGTAATGGTTTTGGAGAATGTTAACAAGAGGTTGTGATATGTGTCGATGTCAGCAGTGAGGCGTGACTTTCTATACTTCCTTTCAGCTGCTCTCAGGACCTGTCTTTGTTCTCTCACTGGATCCGTCAGCCATGGACTGGGTGGGGAACGGCGGGCAGGTTTCTCAACGAGGGGACAGAGCTTGTCGAAGGAGGTTGCAAGGGCTGAGAGGAGGGTGGAGGTTGCCATCTCTGTGGAGAGAGCAGAGAAGGTGTCACTCAAAGGTAGAGTGGATAGTATGTCAGAGGAGAGGGTGGAGGGGGATAGGGAGGGCAGGTTGCGTCTGAGTGAGACGGTTTGAGTTGGGGTGAAGACCTTTCGGTTAAGCATGAGAGTTAGTGAGAAGGATATGAAGGAATGGTCAGATACATGTAGGGGAGTTACCGTGGTGTTAATGATGCTGGAGTTACGGGAAAATATGAGATCCAAGGAGTTGCCTGCTTTGTGGGTGGGAGGCATGGCAGTGGGAGTCAGGTCAAATGATTGTAGGAGGGAGACTACTATGACTGACTGAGATGAGTCAGGCAGGTTGAAGTCGCCCAATAGAAGGAGAGGGGTACCATCTTCCGGTAAGGAGCTTAGAAGCATGTCCAGCTCATCTGTGAAGTGATCGAGCGGACCTGGAGGGCGGTAGAGTGTAACAATGGTGAGATTGAAAGGATTAGAGACAGATACTGCATGATATTCAAAAGAGGAGAGTGACAGTGCTGGGAGGGGTGTTACGTTTGTAGTCCATGAAGGAGATGTCATGAGGCCAGTGCCTCCACCCCGCCTGGAAGGTCGAGGTGTGTGAGTGAAGTTATAGTTTGTAGATAATGCTGCAGGTGTTGATGAGTTATTGGGGGTTATCCAGGTCTCAGTTAGAGCCAGGAGCTGCAGATTTTGACTATGGGCGTAGGCAGTAATGAAGTCAGCTTTCTTGACTGCTGATTGACAATTCCATAGGCCTCCCTGTACTGTGACAGGTGTATTAGTGGCTGTAGGAGGGTAGGATAGATTAGCCGGGTTGCTAGCAAACTGCCGTGGGTGGGTTGAGTCTGTTCTGGGGGAGCAGATTGTGGATATGAGACACATTGTGGTGTCAAGAGTGGCAGGGAGGAAGTAGAGAAATAGCAGAGTGGGAGGGAAAGGGAGATTTTTCAGAGTGGAGTGTAAGATAGGATTATGATGTACTTAGCACTGGGTGGATCCCTGGATCCCTCTGCAGAGAACTCCAGGAAAACTCCTCTTTGTCCTTCTTCGTTTCTCGACGCTTCGCTGACGCTAAGCCAGCAGGCCTTTAAATCCCTATCACTAATTAGTGCTTTCTAACACCTGGCCCTTAATGGGTCACTTAAGGAAACAAAATGGCCGCTTTAAACACGCCCCTTAATCAAGTCAGCTGGTCAAGTCAGCAATCAAGTCTCAGTTTAAAGATATTACTAAATTACTTAAAATGTCTTAATCAAGTCAGCTGGTCAAGTCAGCAATCAAGTCTCAGTTTAAAGATATTACTAAATTACTTAAAATGTCTTACCCTGATGCAGTGTAAGTCTCTCAGTGAATGAGCTGTCCTTCCACAACAGAATGTTGTGTAGTAGTTATTGACGCAGATGGCGTCAATAACTTGCCTAGGCTACAAGGGGGGAGAAATATGTCACGCAGTCAGAACAAGGCCTACACGCATTGTTCAGCCATTACCACAAACTCAGTCAGCATGTGTCATACAATAGTTCGCCACCACAGCTAAACCACATTACAAAAAGTGCAGAATTGTTTGCATTAACACAGTTACCAATATATACAACTCCGGTTCATTTCCCGGTAAATTATTTACAATAGTACGTTCTTTTAAACCATTAATAAGTTCTGGGGACATGGGACAGCTCTTACCTCCTTCCTTACTCAGCCAGACTGAACGGAAGGAGGCGGGCGACAAAGTAAGTACGTCACTTCGGCAGGAAGTGACGATGGCTTCAAAATAAAAGACTATGAGAGTACAAATAATAATAATAAATTAAAGTAATAACGTTAGGGAGGGATCTTTGTGGAATACAACATTAGTATATTTTATATACCCGCTACATACTCCCCCCCTGAATTCCGCTAAAATCCCGAACCTACAGGACACACTAACAGGGACCTCCAACACTACATCAGAGCCTACAGACATGACACACACTAACAGGGACCTCCAACACACGTCAGAACCGGCACGGGTTTACATGAAGAAACGTATCCTCAGAATCAGCTAGAAGCTACCTGTCAAACAGGTTCAGAGAAAACAAAAGGTTCCTCCTAGATTCGCTTGGTGCCTTATACACCAAACCTACCCGGCCCACTCGAATCCCATACCCCATCTGTGAACACATGTGGTAAATACGCCACTTACAGTGTCACACCGCAAGATAAAGTGTACACAAACCAAACAAATATGCACTGACTACAGCAACTACAGTATACTGCCCATTGACCTAGACAACGTCGGTTTCTACGGTGTGAGCTAACTGCAGCCGCTACAGCACACTGCCCTGCAAAGGCTAACCGCAGTCACTATAGTATACTGCCCCTTGACCACACGGTGTGAGCTAACTGCAGCAACTACGGCAACCTGCCCTCCAACCTAAACACGTAAGATACAAACACAGGACGTGGAAATCAAGGAGCGTGAGAAATAAAAAAAAAAAAAATTGGCCTCTGCACAAAGCACAGAATCCCTGTGACATGACAGAGAGTTCCCGACTCTGTACTGTAGGGCACCAGCTCTGCACCAGAGCAGAGAGTTCCAGTGACATGACAACAAAATTCCAGGCTCTGCACGCTGCCATTTCACCACACCACCGCAACTGTTGTCAAACAGCTAACCAAATAACGATCAACAATCCCCATTATACTATTTACATGTATTAAATCACCATCAGAAAAAAACTATGAAGTCCCCTCTACGACATAGGGATCCATCTTCCTTCTCTCACCACAAAACGAGCTATCAGGAAAGAAGGGAAAAAAAATTATACATATTCCATTAATCACAAAAAAATTATTCTCCAAATGCTTCAGCACCTTTAACCAAACAGAAAAACAAAAACTGACCACCAGTCCTTTTCAACAACTCAACTTTCTTCTTTTTTCAAAAAGAACACAATGTCCTCTTTTCTAGAAAGAACACGATGTCCCTTTTTTTTTAGAAAGAACACGGTGTCCTCCTCTTTTAGAAAGAACACGATGTCCTTGTAAAGTCAACTCTTGCTTTCCACTCCAAAGGACATAAGGAAACAACTCCAAGTTCCAACTCCAAGTCACTTTTTATTTTCAACTTTAACAGTTTTAGTTGCAGTTGATTCTTGACTGGTTGGTTCTTCATATAGGTTGAAAACCTTCAAAAACAAAGAAAAAGGTTTTAACAATGCAATAAACATAAACAATAAACAACAATAACCATCTTTTCAAACCAATAAGTTCTTTTTAAACATCGTTGATTTTAAACATTAAATATATATTTTAAATAATCAAACGTCTTTTAACGATAGTGTTTACACAATGAATGCCAAAATGTAAAGTATTAAATTACCTTATAAAGTCGACATTTTAACACAGTCTTAAATTAACTCGACATTTTAACCCAATTATTAAAGTAATTTTCAATGAATCATTTCTGAATTGTAACCTTTAATAAATGATTCAAGTTAGTAAACATTTGATTCAAGTCAAGTAAACATTTGGTATTTTAAATTGAATAAGTGAAGAAATATAGCTAAACTTTAAGCTTGTAGATCAGCTCTGATTGAACAAGGCATTTTAAACCTTTAAACATGAGTTGTCGACCTTTTTAGTAGTCTTTCAAATTCTTAAATCATTTTAACATTTCTAACTTGGTCTTAACTTGTAAAGATACTTTTAAACATAAATGAAAACCAACTCTCAAGCAAGTGAATGTGTAGACTGAAACAGTTGGAGCTACTAAACACACAATTGAATTAGCCTGATTTTAACCACATTTAAGCAGAAGTATAAATAAACAGTAGAATAAGTAGAACATAACCGACCATTGGCGTCTTTGGGGGTAGAGCTCCTTGGGTCGACCTTCAGCTTGCTTTGTTTGTTTGTTCTGTGAGTGTCTCCACCACCTTCAGCTTGCTTTGTTTGCTTGTTCTGTGAGTGTCTCCACCACCAGCCTTTAACAGCTGTTCAATCAGCCAACGGCAGCCTGATTTTAGCTTGAGCTCGTGTGATTGCAGCTGAAAATGCCTTCCTTTGGAGTCTGTTTACGCTCTCCCTGGCCTGGGCAGCTACCTCTCCAGCTGATTTAATGGGCCACTCCTCCACTGGCCACTTCAGGAAATCTGGTCCATTTTGCCAGGTGGAATCCTCTTTTAAATCTTCAGGAGTGCCTCCTCTTGTAATGATGTCAGCTATGTTCAGACCTCCACGGATCCACCACCAGTCCTGCACTGGTGCAGTCTTTTGGATTTCACCCACTCTGTTGGCAAAGAAGCTTTGGTACCCATAACTGTCTCTCTGGATTGCCCCAAGGACCGTCTGACTGTCCAGCAGATGGAACCATTTCTCGATCTTCATTCGAGCATGCTTTTCCACATACTTCCTGATTCTGGCTGCGAAGACTGCTCCACAGATCTCAGCTTTTACAGCTTCTCCCTTTTGATCCAGAGGTGTCAGTTTGGCTTTTGATTCCACGAACCGAACTTCAATGCCATGACATGTTTCCCACCTTAAGTACATCACAGCTCCAAAGGTTTTGTCACTTCCATCAGAGAATGTGATGCCCCAAGGGTTTCCTTTCCAGTCAGCTGGTGTGAGGCTTCTGTAGAATTTCACCTGACCAAGCTGTACATATTCTTCAAAAAGCTGTATGGCTTCTTCTCTGATGCTTTCCGAGAGTGGTTTGTCCCAGGTTTCTTGGGTCAGCTTGCCACCTCCTCCCTCTTGGAATGCCTTTCTGACAAGAATTGCTCCCTTCTGCTTGACCGGTGCTACTAGGCCAATTGGGTCGTACAGCCCGGCTACTTGGCTTAAGAGAGCCCTTCTAGTCAGTGGGTTTGGTGTTTCGGTTCTCACCTCTTCTTTGAGGAGATCTTTGCCAACTCTCATTTTCTTCTTTCTTTTGGAAAAGTTAACAGAGGTCAACATGTAGAGCTTGTCTTCGTCCACTTGGTAGCCGATGCCTAGAGCTTTGTTGTCTTCTTCCCTCATTTGATTTGGGAGAATGAAGGTTTTCCCTTGTTCCTCTTTTAGGACTTCCTTCTCTGTTCCTTTCCTCCCACTTTGCCCTGACCGGACCCATGGTTTGAGGAAGAAGCCTCCAGCTCCCAAAATCTCTTCAACTTTTGCAGTGATTTTGTCGAGTTGATCCAGGTTATTGTGGGAGGTCAAGAGGTCGTCCACATAACTGTCCTCTTCAATGACTCTGCGTTCATCTTCCAAGTGAACAAAGCTGGGCAGGCTCGCCGTTTCTCTCATAGCCAACTGAGCGATGCAACCAGCAGGTTTGTCCCCGATGTTGACTCTGGTGATTGCATATTCACTGATCTCCTCTTCTGGGCTGTCTCTCCAGAGGAATCTGTGTAGATGCATCTCACGCTGCTCCAGCCACACAGAGTTGTACATCTTCTTTATGTCTCCTAGAGCTGCATGCACACCTTCTCTGAACCGTAGCAGTACAGCTCTAATAGGGTTGAGTACATCTGGTCCCTTAAGAAGGATGTCATTCATGCTCACGCCTTTGTACTTCTGGCTGCTGTTCCAGACAATACGAACTGGTGTTGTCACTGAATGGGGGTTTGGCGCCACCAGGTGGCTCACATACCACACTGGTCCAGTCCACTTGTCAATGATGTCATCGGTGAGTTTTATGGCTGCTCCTCGTTCAACCATTTCCTGGATTTGGGTTGTGTATGCGACTTTCCAGTCTGGTTCTTTGCCCAGTTGTTTTTCCATCCTTAAGAAGCAGGCCTAGACTGCACTTTTGTTGTAGGGGAGAGAGACAGGATCTACGGTCCAAGGATATTTTGCATCCCAGTGTGGAGATGGGGTGTGAGCATCCTCCTCTTTGTAGGTGAGGCCTCCTTTAATGATTTCATACTCCCTCTCCTCTGCCAGGGTCATTTCTTTTCCTCCTGGTGGACAGTTTCCACAGCGACATCCTCCACATTTTGGTTCACATGCAGCTCCGATGCTGTCCCAGTGCCACCACTCAAGGAACTCACGGTTACTGGCAACTGTGAATGTCTCTTGATATTTGACTGCTGCTGTTCTCATGGAGCGAGCAAAGTGAGTTCTTGATTCATATGCTTCCACGTCCACCTCTTCATGCAGATCAGGATGTGCTCCGCCCACCGTCTTCCCCAGTGGACTCTCCCATAAGACAAGGTCTCCAACTACTTTTACTCTTTGGGGAGCAAGTCTTCCCTCTCGGTGGCTTATGAGTAGTTCAACCTCTTCTGGCCTTTCCAGCTCTTCAAGCTTGACCTCCGGGAAAAACCTTTGCAACCTCTCTGGTTGAATCACTTGATGGACCTTGGCGATTTCATCTAGGCCGTAGCAGACTAGTTTGTGGGCTCTTTCAGTGCCTGTAGGAGTCTTCACTCTAACTTTGAGGAGGTATCTCTGAGTGTCCACCTTCATGGCCATTCCTCCAACCCCATGCACAATCAATGTTATCTTCTCTCTTCTCAACCCAAGTCTTTCAGCAGCCTTATGGGTGATGTAGTTTGTATCTGACGCTAGGTCAATCAATGTCCCAATTTTCTGACCAGCGTTTGCAGTGACTTTCATCAGCATCATGATGACAGGAAGCTCGGCGAGACCATTTCTTCGCAGTAGTTCAGACTGGCCGGAGGTTTTGAGTGCCACTGTAGTTTTGTTAGTAAAAGCCCTTCTGCCTCGATCTGCCATTTCAGAGGAGAGTTCAGACAAGAACGACTCTTGTTCCTCTGTGAGTTTGCCTTTGTTGCCGTCTCTTCCACCTCTTCCTTCTTCCCATCGAGGCTTGAATTCTCCTTTTGGGCAGAGGATATAGTGGTGGTCTGCAGCATTTCCTCTGTTCTTACAGTCTGCATTTCTGCATAGGAATGTCTCTCTGCAGTATGCAGTTCCGTCATGGCATCCGAGACATTTCCTGCATGCTCCCAGCTTCTTCAAGGCAGCCGTCTTCTCCGAAAGCTTCAGTCCCTTGAACTTCCGGCAAAAGAACAGTTTGTGGTTATGTCCACTGTCGCCACAGACAACACATACGTCAAGCTCTAGTCTCTTTGTGTTCTTTGTCGAGGCAAACTTTCTTTCATTCTTTTTGTCCGGGCGATCTGGCTTGTCAGTCTTCTCCACAATTCTTAGTTGATCAAGCCTCTCCAGTACGTCTTCCTGGTTCTTCAAATATTTCAAGAGCATGTCAAAATGGTTCTCTGCTGTGACATTGCTGCTGGGATCTACCATGAACATCAACCAGTCTCTCTTGATAAAGTCAGGTAACTTGCTTTCAATTGATTTGATCACAAGTGCGTTGTTCATGGCCCCAGAGTTGCCCAATTCAGTGAGATCTGACAGAGCCTTCTCCACAGTTTGTATAAGGTCGATGACCTTTCTTGGCTGGTTTCCTTTTACATATGGTATCCTGTCGAGCTCTTCAAGGATTTCCACAGTGATGCTTGATTTATTTCCATGCCTGTTCTCTAAGACTCTGAAAATGTCTCTGGCTGTAGTGTAGGTAGAAAGTCTGAGTTCTTTGGAGATTTTCTCCTCCACGCTGTCCAAGAGCTGGATCTTTTTAACTTCAGGGGATCCGGATGGCTCTCCCTGCCTTTGCAGGCTTTCCCAATCTTTTCTCCATCTGTGATATTCTCTCTTATTTCCAGAGGAGGTAGGTAGGGTGGTTGGCTTCATCCTCACCAACGGTGTCGTCGGATGGTGTGGTGCAACTCCTGTGCCTTGCTCAGCATTCCTCAGGCTGCGTGCAGATGTAAACTGAGGTTTCCTCATCTTCAGCCTGAGAAGGGTGTCTTCTAGCTTCTTGAGCCTCGCATTCAGTTCATCTCTGGATTCGTCAGGTATCCATTTCTCCCACGTGGACATTATAGAGATGGCCTTGTCTCCCATCTCGTCTAAGAGCGTTAGGTGCTGTTCATAGCACTCTAAGGATTCAGTCCTCACTGGCACAGTTCCTGTTGCTTCACTTACTTTCTCAGCTCCATCAATAGCTGTTTCCAGCTCATGTTTTCCATATTTGGACCACAGGATTAGCTGCACAATGTCTTTGATCTCTCCCATCTTTGTTTCGGCTTCTTTTGAAGTATGTTTGAGGTCGTCCTCTTCCTTCTCGTCAAGCCCTTCATCCTCAGGTTTTACTTCAGCCTCCAGCCCAAACCTGAATTCATCATTTGCCTCAAGCACGGCTCTATAACAGAGTGAGAGTGTGCTGAACTCATCCATCAGCTCGGATCGCAGCATGGTGTCTGCTCCTCTGGCAATGTGGTTGGCTTGTTTGGTGAAGCGGCGTTTTGCTGTGGTCCTCTCCTTCTTTAGTTCTTTGACCTCCGCCATATCTTCAGCCATCTTTCCCTTCCGTGTCAGCAGTATTGGGTCGAAGCAGTTTTATCCTCGTCCTCCACTGCTAGCACTTGGTTTTCAACTGTAAAGTCAACTCTTGCTTTCCACTCCAAAGGACATAAGGAAACAACTCCAAGTTCCAACTCCAAGTCACTTTTTATTTTCAACTTTTCAACAGTTTTAGTTGCAGTTGATTCTTGACTGGTTGGTTCTTCATATAGGTTGAAAACCTTCGAAAACAAAGAAAAAGGTTTTAACAATGCAATAAACATAAACAATAAACAACAATAACCATCTTTTCAAACCAATAAGTTCTTTTTAAACATGGTTGATTTTAAACATTAAATATATATTTTAAATAATCAAACGTCTTTTAACGATAGTGTTTACACAATGAATGCCAAAATGTAAAGTATTAAATTACCTTATAAAGTCGACATTTTAACACAGTCTTAAATTAACTCGACATTTTAACCCAATTATTAAAGTAATTTTCAATGAATCATTTCTGAATTGTAACCTTTAATAAATGATTCAAGTTAGTAAACATTTGATTCAAGTCAAGTAAACATTTGGTATTTTAAATTGAATAAGTGAAGAAATATAGCTAAACTTTAAGCTTGTAGATCAGCTCTGATTGAACAAGGCATTTTAAACCTTTAAACATGAGTTGTCGACCTTTTTAGTAGTCTTTCAAATTCTTAAATCATTTTAACATTTCTAACTTGGTCTTAACTTGTAAAGATACTTTTAAACATAAATGAAAACCAACTCTCAAGCAAGTGAATGTGTAGACTGAAACAGTTGGAGCTACTAAACACACAATTGAATTAGCCTGATTTTAACCACATTTAAGCAGAAGTATAAATAAACAGTAGAATAAGTAGAACATAACCGACCATTGGCGTCTTTGGGGGTAGAGCTCCTTGGGTCGACCTTCAGCTTGCTTTGTTTGTTTGTTCTGTGAGTGTCTCCACCACCTTCAGCTTGCTTTGTTTGCTTGTTCTGTGAGTGTCTCCACCACCAGCCTTTAACAGCTGTTCAATCAGCCAACGGCAGCCATCTTGCAGCTGATGCACTCTGGGAGATGTAGTTGGTAGTTGTCTGAGGTGTCTTGACATGCTCCACTCATGAGTTTTAACTCAACAGTCCTCTTCTCTCTTCTTCTTAGAAAGAACACGATGTCCTCTCAACAGTGACACAGTCACATCGACACAAACCTCCCAAGGGAACTTCCTTTTTTTTTCTCTTCTTCCTCTTCCTCCTCTTCCTCCGACCTCCGATGATCAAGCTGGCCTTAACCCTCATTGCAAAAAAAAGTCTTTAGTGATCACAGCATCTTTCTTCTGTCCGCAGCAACCTCCCGGTGACCAAGCTGGCGTTGGTTCTTGCGTATCCGGGTCACTGGTACCACTGTAACTGGTCTAAGGTCACCCTCTGTGTCGTCGTCGTGTAGTGGAAGTGAAGACTCAGTTGTGGCAATTCAGTGTGTTTTATTTCACCTGGAGAAGACATTCCACAGGTACATATCAACACTTGGCCAGCAGATGGCGTCAATAACTTGCCTAGGCTCCTTCCTTACTCAGCCAGACTGAACGTTTTGAATGATACATTGAAATATCCATTAAAATAAAACAACACAATGAAATAATACAAAATAACCAATAAGATATCTCCAATTACCTGGAGAAGACATTCCACAGGTACATATCAACACTTGGCCAGCAGATGGCGTCAATAACTTGCCTAGGCTACAAGGGGGGAGAAATATGTCACGCAGTCAGAACGAGGCCTACACGCATTGTTCAGCCATTACCACAAACTCAGTCAGCATGTGTCATACAATAGTTCGCCACCACAGCTAAACCACATTACAAAAAGTGCAGAATTGTTTGCATTAACACAGTTACCAATATATACAACTCCGGTTCATTGCCCGGTAAATTATTTACAATAGTACGTTCTTTTAAACCATTAATAAGTTCTGGGGACATGGGACAGCTCTTACCTCCTTCCTTACTCAGCCAGACTGAACGGAAGGAGGCGGGCGACAAAGTAAGTACGTCACTTCGGCAGGAAGTGACGACGGCTTCAAAATAAAAGACTATGAGAGTAAAAATAATAATAATAAATTAAAGTAATAACGTTAGGGAGGGATCTTTGTGGAATACAACATTAGTATATTTTATATACCCGCTACACTAACAGTGTTTATTATTAAGAGTCAGACAGTCCTAACAGTGTTTATTATTAAGAGTCAGACAGTCCTAACAGTGTGTATTATTAAGAGTCAGATAGTCCTAACAGTGTTTATTATTAAGAGTCAGATAGTCCTAACAGTGTTTATCATTAAGAGTCAGATAGTCCTAACAGTGTTTATTATTAAGAGTCAGATAGTCCTAACAGTGTTTATCATTAAGAGTCAGACAGTCCTAACAGTGTTTATTATTAAGAGTCAGATAGTCCTGGGCGGTTAGGTGGCGTAGCGGAGATTGCGTTCGTCACCAACCCCGGAGCTGTGAGCTCCGGGGTTGTCACCAGCTTGGCTGGCCGTTCACACTAATACAATTGGCAGTATTAGAGGGTGGGAGAAGCTGGCGGGGTGGGTCCGGGTCGTTGTAAACAGCGACTCCTACAGTTCGGTAGGGGTGCCTGCTAAGCGCGGATGGGACCTGAGTGGGATAGTGTGATCCTTCCACACGCTACGCCCTCTCGGAGAATATCCGCGCTGCCAGGTGAAAAGAAGCGGTTGATTGGCTGGACGTGTGTCGGAGGAAGCACGTGATAGCCTCCACTCTCCCAGATGATCTGACTGTGGGGGGTAAGTGCGCAGCGACCAGGAAGGGGATTGGGAATTGGCATAACGACTAACATTGGGATGGGAGAAAATCGGAGGAAAATGGAGGGGGAAAAAGATAATAATAAAAAAAAAATAACAGTGTTTATTATTAACACTTTGCCTGCCACTCACGAGAATACTCGTGATAATTAATAGGTGGTTGATAGCCACTCACGAGATTTCTCGGAATTTTTATTTTATTTATTTTTTAGCGATCTGAAATGATATTGCATCACCCGAGCCTACCCGAGTATAGCCGAGCGGCGCCGGCGATCATTGTGGAAAAAAGCGCCCCCTGTCGTCTCCCAGATGACATAAGAGATTTTGGAATGGACTCAATGAAAATGAATGGGGAAAAAAATCCGGTACTCCACATTTTCCAGTCCACCCATGCAGCCGGGCTTACCACAGTTCATTCTGGAGACTCAGAGCCCCGCTGATCATGGAGTTCTACTGTATCGCGTTGGATCCATACACTTATCGATTTTTTCGAATGGTGATCAGGAATTGGAATATACCAGTTGGATACCATCTGATGTCAGGTAAGGACTCTATGTTATCAGTGTTAGGATAATCAGAGTAAGTTTGATGAAGTTATAAGCTGTTTTGTGAAATCTCCTCTTTCGGTTTCACTGTAAAGGTCCGAGAGGAAATCAACGGGGCGATTATCCGTGCGCGGCCCGAATGTGCTTGCGTGCACGTATAATATTGATCATCTAGCGTTTATTTGAAAACGATTCATAAAAAGGCAGATGAATATCAACGTTGTGGAATATTCCAGTAAAAGACGATTTTCATAGAATGCTCCAGAATGGGCTGTTTTTTATCTGAAAACGCGGGCTTTTCTAAATGCTCTGAAACGGAAATGACGCGATAAAAAAACAATCTGCCTTGACAGCATTGACTGGAAAATAGTCTTTGATAATGCGATGGGCAGATTAGACACATAGCCATAATTTAAAACATAGATTAGGCGATATTAACGTTAACATTGGCGCCGATGGTGGCATTCAGCGGGTAAAAAGGAAAACCAGGCATGGCACTCAAAGTGTTAAGAGTCAGATAGTCCTAACAGTGTTTATTATTAAGAGTCAGACAGTCCTAACAGTGTTTATTGTTAAGAGTCAGATAGTCCTGGGTGGTCAGGTGGCGTAACGGAGATTGCGTTCGTCACCAACCCCGGAGACGCTGGATTCGCCTGTTCGAATCCAGCTCACAGCTCCGGGGTTGTCACCAGCTTGGCTGGCCGTTCACACTAATACAATTGGCAGTATTAGAGGGTGGGAGAAGCTGGAGGGGTGGGTCCGGGTCGTTGTAAACAGCGACTCCTACAGTTCGGTCGGGGCGCCTGCTAAGCGCGGATAGGATCTAAGGGGGGTAGTGTGATCCTTCCACATGCTACACCCTCTCAGTGAGAATCCGCGCTGCCAGGTGAAAAGAAGCGGTTGATTGGCTAGACGTGTGTCGGAGGAAGCACGTGGTAGCCTCCACTCTCCCAGACCGACTGTGGGGGGTAAGTGCGCAGCGACCAGGAAGGGGATTGGGAATTGGGAATTGGCATAATGACTAACATTGGGATGGGAGAAAAATCGGAGGAAAAAGGAAGGGGAAAAAGATAATAAAATAAAAAAAAAAAAAAAAAAAAGGAGTCAGATAGTCCTAACAGTGTTTATCATTAAGAGTCAGATAGTCCTAACAGTGTTTATTATTAAGAGTCAGATAGTCCTAACAGTGTTTATTATTAAGAGTCAGATAGTCCTAACAGTTCTCAAGTTCACCAGCCGTTAGTTCTGCACCAACGATTGGCATGCCAGTCCGTGCCCACGCTTGTGGAGCCTAAAGACTACTAGGCTGGACAAGCTATGCCTCCTAAAGTGTGTAAACGGAAGTACAGGAAGTACCGGCTACAGGCTTTCCGGTTTCGACAAAACAATTATAGAAACGTGTGAAGTGCACAATATTTCCTCGTTTAAGCCACTGCAACGGCTTTGCCTGAAGAATTTACTACATGGCCGGGACGTTCTAGCTTGTTTGCCGACAGGATTCGGGAACATTTTAGTCCGTTCGGAGGCAGCTTCCAGGGGAAGTACATACACCGGAAATTCTACTCCATACACACTTTCGGCCGTAGTTCTTTACCAGGCTTTATCTCATGGAGGAGATAAAACTTGGAACGAGGTTAAAAGGCTACTGGCACAAAGGACTGCCAGAGGGTGTTTGTGGAGTGTCGTGGGGGATACGTTTATGGCTGAACGTGCTCCTCATCAAGTAAGAGCAGAAAACACACAAATTGTTATGGTTTGTAACCGACCCCAATCGCACAACACAAGACAGGTATGAGAGTAAGCCAAAACAGGGCATTTATTCATTACATAACAAAAGGCGGCACTGGAGAGGGGGACAGGGACAGAGGCCCGGAGAGGCGGGCTGGAGACAGGGACAGAGAACAGGGTTAAGGCCTTGGACAGGGCGAGGGCCAGAGCTGCTTACAGGGATGGCAGGGTTCCGACGGCGGAGGCCTGGCACGGAGATCCTCTTCGGAAGCTGCAGACGGGCAGCGCGGAACACCGGGGTCCCAGGGGACCGGGGCGAAGAGACGCATCCTCCCGTGGAATAGGAAGCGATGCGCACCGGCTTGACGTCTGGAGTGGGAGCGCGCCGGCTTGACGTCTGGAGTGGGAACACCACTCCAGGCCTGGCACGGAGATCCCCCCTCGGATGCTGCAGACTGGCAGCGCAGAACACCGGGGTCCCAGGGGACCGGGGCGAAGAGACGCATCCTCCCATGGAATAGGAAGCGATGCGCACCGGCTTGACGTCTGGAGTGGGAACACTGGAAAACCTCCCGTAGAGGATTAGAGAGCGCAGACGGTGTCCCACTCCAGGCAAACGGCGACAGCTGGTGATGGCTGGCACGTCGTCTCACGCCGGAGACGCGGCAGGTGATGGTAACGTCCAGGACTCCATGAACACTGAACACAGATAAAGATACAGAGTCCAGAACATCGAACCAGCATACAGAACGACCCGACCAGGACTGGAGGGGAGGTCCAGGTATTTAAAGCCCTCTGGGGCGCTAATCATAACTTATGACAGCTGTGAAAGGTAGTCCAAGGGTGGGGGCTGGTGAAGAGCAGAGGAGAGTAAAACATCGCAAGGGTGGGGGCTGTTGAGGAGAGTAGACAGGGAAAGTCCAAAGGTGGGGGCTGGTGAGGTGAGGAGACAGGGAATTAAAGGTCCAGGGAACAGGCGAAACCTCACACAAATAAACAATCTAGATCCTTGTGTCATTAATTACAGCTCTATGAAGTGATTTAGATGAGAAAAGTGCAACACCTTGTCTTATAGGGACGGCTACCATATAATTTCACTGACCTGTAATTACACAACACAAGGATGCAATGCCTCAGATGACATCACTGGTGGCCATATTCAAACTCTCCATAACTGTCAAACTAAAGGAATGTGTGCAAAACAGTTTTAGAGTTTTGGGATGTGTGTGAGATTGTGTGCAAAATAAATCAGCATTGTTTTTTTGGCCCTTTTAATGTTCTTGAATGTAATTGTTTTACAAACTAGGAATAGTTAATATTTCTGTTATTATCGTCTGACTTATCTTTATTTTAGTTTTTATCATTTTTGTTTTCTTTCTTTCTTTCTAATGTACTAGAAAAGTACATGTTCTAATGTTCTAATGTAATCTGAATAAAGAATTAATAATACTGAATACAAACAGCTCTACTCTGAATACAAACAGCCATATGTGCCATATGCAGAAATTCTCAGATGATACTGCTCTTATCGGTCTCATCAACAAAGGTGATGACCGGGCCGCGTGAATATTAAAGGCAACCAACTTGTGTTCGGCTTTTCTCTGATTGGCCGCGCCCCCCCCCGCCCCCACGCGCAGGCAAGCGCAGTCGTCCCACGTCCCAAATGAAATCCAAGGAGCGCGCGCAAGCGGCAGCGCGGGCAACCAACTTGTGGCTGCTGTTCCAACGCACTTGTGTTGGGCTGCGGTAGCAGTGGAGCGCTATGAAATGCGCTGAACTAGAAAGCGTAACGTTATTATGTTTCACGTTTTTAACAACCAACTACCAGATTCACTCGTATATAAACAAAGCCCATACAGTTATGAAATGCGCTGAACTAGAAAGCGTAACGTTATTATGTTTCGCGTTCCATTGATTAACGCCATTACCTGCTGTGCTGTAGGAAGCAGAGGTACAGTAAGTTACAGTAGGTGTAGGTTACATGTTTAATCAAAGCCCATACAATTTTTTTGATTAATGATTGTGGATATAATATAGAAAACACATCATTATGATATTGTCAGAGGGAGAGGCATGACTTCGCGACAGCCATATTAGACACTCACTGTACATCAGTGTGGAACTGTAACGTTATATGTTATTTCGCCCGTGGAGGCTGCTGAGCCTGAAGCGCCAGCGGGGCGACGCGGTGGTTTATCCCCGGCTTTCGTGCGCCGCCGCCGGCTTGATACAGCTTCAGCAGCAGCAGCGGCGGTGCTCTGTTGTAGGAAGCCCTTCAATGACAGCGGCGCGCTCTCATATTTTGCGAATGCATAAACTATATCTTAAATTATGGCTATGTGTCTAATATGGCTGTCGCTTATCAATGACTTCGCGACAGCCATATTAGACACATCGCCATCATTTAAGATATAGTTTATGCATTCGCAAATATGAGAGCTCTGTCATTGAAGTGGGTGGTGGCAGCATTACTAACAGTAGCAATTTTTATTGTTTTGTCATGACCAAACATAATCCCAACATAGATAGGAGGTGTACTGTATGTCAAATGTCGGTCATGTGGTGGAAGAGTTTAGTACAGTCACACAACAGAACACCGCTGTAGTACAGTCACACAACAGAACACCGCTGGTTCGACCAGCGCTTCTGCCGCGCCGCAAGGGCGTGTGCTAGTGGATTGATTGATTGGCTGTGTGGCCAATCAGAGAAACGCTGAACGAAAAGCTGAACACAAGTTGGTTGCCTTTAATATTCACGCGACCGGGCCTATAAAAAGGAGATTGACTTATTTGTCCACTGGTGTGATGCCAATTCTTTACAACTTAATGTCGAAAAGACCAAAGAGTTGGTAATCAACTTCAGTAGGAAGAAGGTGAATGTCTCTCCTGTCATCATTAGGGGGCAGGAGGTGGAGATAGTCCAGTTCTATAGGTATCTTGGTGTCCACCTGGACAGCAAGCTGGACTGGACGAATAATACAGATTCTGTGTTCAAGAAAGCCCAGTCTCTGCTTTTTCATTTGAGGAAGCTTAGATCCTTTGACATCAGCAGGTCACTTCTTCATGTGTTCTAACCCCCCCCCCCCCCCGATAAGAGAAACCCAATGGAAGAACATGCACAACCAACAGATTGCTGACGCTGTGGCGTCCTTGATGAAGACGGGCAGGAGCACTTGGATTGGTCCCCGGGGCGCGTGTAGCTTTATGCCAAGCAAGCAGTGCAAAAATTTACCGTAGTGGCGTGCAGTAATGCGCCTTTCATTTTCCGCCGCCCAGCGCCCAGGTCGCGCGGAAATAGGCTGTCTATTGCCATTCTCTTTGACAAACTCTAACCTTAACCAGCTCCTTAACAACGCCTAAACTTAACCGTTCTAACCTTAACCAACTCCGAAACAATGCCTAACCTTAACCTTAACCTTAACCATACCTAACCTTAACCATAGAAATTATATTGCCATTCTCTTTGACAAACTCTAACCTTAACCAGCTCCTTAACAGCGCCTAAACTTAACCGTTCTAACCTTAACCAACTCCGAAACAATGCCTAACCTTAACCTTAACCTTAACCATGCCTAACCTTAACCGGCGAAAGAATACACGTTAAAAAAAAATCACGTTAAAAAATATTTTCGATGGGATTCGAACTCGCCAGCAAACGAGCCATAGGATCCACAGCCATGTGGCCTTGCCAATTGAGCTATTGCTAGATACTGAATAAGGGGCGGTGACTTATATATATTGAGCTCCGCTCGTGTCGAACCAAGGCGGGATCTCATGCGCATGCGCGGGCACCTCGCGCGAGCACGCCGGCGCACGCACGCACCTGAGCGAGCACGCCGCCGCCGGTGCACGCACGGTAGCATTTGTCTGAAAAGAAGGGCGCTTTACCGCACTGGCGTGCGGTGACGAATGCGGAAGCATTTTTGCACTGCTTGCTTGGCATTAAGGAAAACGCCCCCGGGGCGCGGTACCTCGCCGACGCCCTGTCTGCTCCCGGCTGCCCTTGGGGGGAAGGACGACAAGATGGGTTAAGAGCAGAGCTCAATCGCATTGGTGACTGAGAAAAAGACAATGCATGTGTGTGTGTGTATTCCAGTGTGTGTGTGCCGCTCCCATTGTATGTCCAGTTCGTTGCATGCCGAATAAAGACCTCTAAGAGGTCCTGTATTATTATAAGGTATCCTTTCTAGTGTCCTTTTTTATGTTGTTCTCTGCTGGGGGGGGCAGCATCACGGTCAGTGACAAAAAACGTATAAATAAAATCATTAAAAAGGCTGGCTCAGTGATTGGCCTCCCTCCTGATTCCTTGGAGATCATTATAGCCAAGCGAACTAGGACTAAACTGAACACCAATTTATCTTTTGAAGGCCACCCTCTGTACAATATATTTGAAGCTCTGCTAAGCTAATTTATTGACAGGTTTCTGATGCCTCGATGCTCTGCTGAGCGGCTGAGAAGGTCCTTTGTTCCTGCTGCGGTTACATTCTTTAACGGACACCACTAGCTCTGTGTTGAGAGGCTCTCTTCTTCTCTTCTTTTTACTGTGTTACCGTAAATCCTCTAATAGTGGAGGGTCTCCAAATAGAGGACGGGCCTCTAATAATGGCCCGGGGTTTGATACATGCAGACAAATACAGGCCGGCTTCCAGGTCGCAAGCCGGCCTGGAAGGTCACAACATTTTTAATTTTAAATCTTTCGTGCCGTGATATAGAATGAGATCAACTCTTGCCAATGCAAATTAAGTGCTGCCTCTCTCTACCGTTCTCTCTACCGTTCCCTACTCTCACTTCGTTGGCATTAGGTAACATAGTCATAGCTAGATCTGTGGTGTTGGCTGGATGACGTTGGCTTTGTTTTGCAAACGTTAGTTAACGTTCGCTATCAATATGGCGTTGGCAGGCGGGGCTGGCGTTGTCCAGTTGACATTACAGATCATGATGGCTATGATAGCGTTAGCTAAAGCTATTGCCTCACTGTATGTTATCAACTCGATTCAACTCAGGTAGAGTCGAGAAGGTACCACACGCTAAATTGTCCCCAGACCCCGCAACCTATATAGACAGTTCCAACTTCAGTGTGTGAATTACGTTAATCCACCACAGTTTCACAATTACAATTGGCCAGTTTGTGAAATTAAGGCCTGCCTCTTATATAAGCCCCTCTCTAATAAAGGCCTGTTGCTCTTTGCAGTTGAGGTAAATACAAGACACGTCCAATATTAGAGGATTTACGGTATGTTACTTGTACTGTATGTTTCATTATCTGAAATGAAATTAATATATATATATATATATATATATATATATATATATATATATATATATATATATATATATATATATATATATATATATATATATATATATATATATATATATATATATTTTCTTTTTTAACTCTAACCCTAACTAACCTTACTGTCATGCACTTGTCCTAATATACTAACCTACACTGTAGCACGCAACACTTTGATGAACATTGTTACTCAGCTAATAGAGTTGTGCCCTTCCTGGTGACTTGTTGTACAAAACGTGTAAGTCGCTTTGGATAAAAGCGTCAGCTAAATGACAAAATGTAAATGTAAATGTATGTTATTGTTTCTTGTTTGTGTATTTGTATTCACGCTGATGGCAAACCATGTTTCCACTCTGGGATTAAGAATAAAAACCATACCATACCATACCATACCATACCATACCATACCATACCATACCATACCATACCATACCATACCATACATACCATACCATACCATACCATACCATACCATACCATACCATACCATACCATACCATACCATACAGCTCTACTCTGAATACAAACAGCTCTACTCTGAATACAAACAGCTCTACTCTGAATACAAACAGCTCTACTCTGAATACAAACAGCTCCTCTACTCTGAATACAAACAGCTCTACTCTGAATACAAACAGCTCCTCTACTCTGAATACAAACAGCTCTACTCTGAATACAAACAGCTCTACTCTGAATACAAACAGCTCTACTCTGAATACAAACAGCTCTACTCTGAATACAAACAGCTCTACTCTGAATACAAACAGCTCTACTCTGAATACAAACAGCTCCTCTACTCTGAATACAAACAGCTCTACTCTGAATACAAACAGCTCTACTCTGAATACAAACAGCTCCTCTACTCTGAATACAAACAGCTCTACTCTGAATACAAACAGCTCTACTCTGAATACAAACAGCTCCTCTACTCTGAATACAAACAGCTCTACTCTGAATACAAACAGCTCTACTCTGAATACAAACAGCTCTACTCTGAATACAAACAGCTCTACTCTGAATACAAACAGCTCTACTCTGAATAAAAACAGCTATACTCTGAATACAAACAGCTCTACTCTGAATACAAACAGCTCTACTCTGAATACAAACAGCTCTACTCTGAATACAAACAGCTCCTGTAAGAATCTCGTTGTTGGTGGTGTGGACCCAGGCGCAATACAGGAATGAGAGAGAGGCAGGACACAAGCAGGGTGTAGTTGAGAAGAGGCTTTACTTCGCTCTTTACAGTAAAACTACAACAACAAAACAACAAACGTACCACAGCCTAAGCTGGCAGATAATGAATATACAACAACGGGTTTAAACGTGAAGAGCACGAAAGGGTGCTGCTTGAAATCACAACCACAATGATATAATGATAATAATAATGTTCTGACAACAACGGACGACACAAGATACGTTTACAAACCGACAGGGAAGTAACAGGACACCACAGAATATATAGGAGGACTAATCACACTGATTACTAACACGACACACCTGCTGACATTAACAGTGACACCAACATTAAACCAGACCGGGGAATAGAGTGGACAACTCACACACAGGAGCATGAATATACAGAGGGAACAAACTAGACACTAATACCAGGTTCCAATACAATGTAACATAACAACACGGGGAAGATAGGACTAGACAGGAACATGAAGTAACAAAACAACAAGGGGGGACTAGACACTAATACAAGGACACTAGACTAACAGGGATAATAGGGACACATACTAATAGGCAGCCAGGTCTTGAGCCAGGCAGGAATTAAACATTGTAAACAAAACAATACAAGGACTGAGGTCACAGTAGACAGGAGGAGTTCACTCCCCGATAAACCACAAGGTGGTGCCAGAGGGTAATGTTCGAAAGGTGGTGCCAGAGGGTAATGTTTATTGTTCAGAGAATTCCTGAGTCCAAAGGGCAGATTATGACAGCTCCTCTATTCTGAATACAAACAGCTCTACTCTGAATACAAACAGCTCCTCTACTCTGAATACAAACAGCTCCTCTATTCTGAATACAAACAGCTCCTCTACTCTGAATACAAACAGCTCCTCTACTCTGAATACAAACAGCTCCTCTACTCTGAATACAAACAGCTCTACTCTGAATACAAACAGCTCTATTCTGAATACAAACAGCTCCTCTACTCTGAATACAAACAGCTCTACTCTGAATACAAACAGCTCTACTCTGAATACAAACAGCTCTACTCTGAATACAAACAGCTCTACTCTGAATACAAACAGCTCTACTCTGAATACAAACAGCTCCTCTACTCTGAATATAAACAGCTCTACTCTGAATACAAACAGCTCTACTCTGAATACAAAAAGCTCCTCTACTCTGAATACAAACAGCTCTACTCTGAATACAAACAGCTCCTCTACTCTGAATACAAACAGCTCTACTCTGAATACAAACAGCTCTACTCTGAATACAAACAGCTCTACTCTGAATACAAACAGCTCTACTCTGAATACAAACAGCTCCTCTACTCTGAATACAAACAGCTCTACTCTGAATACAAACAGCTCTACTCTGAATACAAACAGCTCTACTCTGAATACAAACAGCTCTACTCTGAATACAAACAACTCTACTCTGAATACAAACAGCTCTACTCTGAATACAAACAGCTCTACTCTGAATACAAACAGCTCTACTCTGAATACAAACAGCTCTACTCTGAATACAAACAACTCTACTCTGAATACAAACAGCTCTACTCTGAATACAAACAGCTCTATTCTGAATACAAACAGCTCTACTCTGAATACAAACAGCTCTACTCTGAATACAAACAGCTCTATTCTGAATACAAACAGCTCTACTCTGAATACAAACAGCTCTACTCTGAATACAAACAGCTCCTCTACTCTGAATACAAACAGCTCTACTCTGAATACAAACAGCACCTCTACTCTGAATACAAACAGCTCTACTCTGAATACAAACAGCTCTACTCTGAATACAAACAGCTCTACTCTGAATACAAACAGCTCTACTCTGAATACAAACAGCTCTACTCTGAATACAAACAGCTCTACTCTGAATACAAACAGCTCTACTCTGAATACAAACAGCTCTACTCTGAATACAAACAGCTCCTCTACTCTGAATACAAACAGCTCTACTCTGAATACAAACAGCTCTACTCTGAATACAAACAGCTCTACTCTGAATACAAACAGCTCCTCTACTCTGAATACAAACAACTCTACTCTGAATACAAACAGCTCTACTCTGAATACAAACAGCTCTACTCTGAATACTAACAGCTCCTCTACTCTGAATACAAACAGCTCTACTCTGAATACAAACAGCTCCTCTACTCTGAATACAAACAGCTCTACTCTGAATACAAACAGCTCTACTCTGAATACAAACAGCTCTACTCTGAATACAAACAACTCTACTCTGAATACAAACAGCTCTACTCTGAATACAAACAGCACCTCTACTCTGAATATAAACAGCTCTACTCTGAATACAAACAGCTCTACTCTGAATACTAACAGCTCCTCTACTCTGAATACAAACAGCTCTACTCTGAATACTAACAGCTCCTCTACTCTGAATACAAACAGCTCTACTCTGAATACTAACAGCTCCTCTACTCTGAATACAAACAGCTCTACTCTGAATACAAACAGCTCTACTCTGAATATAAACAGCTCTACTCTGAATACAAACAGCTCTACTCTGAATACAAACAGCACCTCTACTCTGAATATAAACAGCTCTACTCTGAATACAAACAGCTCTACTCTGAATACTAACAGCTCCTCTACTCTGAATACAAACAGCTCTACTCTGAATACAAACAGCTCTACTCTGAATACAAACAGCTCTACTCTGAATACAAACAGCTCCTCTACTCTGAATACAAACAGCTCTACTCTGAATACAAACAGCTCTACTCTGAATACAAACAGCTCTACTCTGAATACAAACAGCTCCTGTAAGAATCTCGTTGTTGGTGGTGTGGACCCAGGCGCAATACAGGAATGAGAGAGAGGCAGGACACAAGCAGGGTGTAGTTGAGAAGAGGCTTTACTTCGCTCTTTACAGTAAAACTACAACAACAAAACAACAAACGTACCACAGCCTAAGCTGGCAGATAATGAATATACAACAAAGGGTTTAAACGTGAAGAGCACGAAAGGGTGCTGCTTGAAATCACAACCACAATGGTATAATGATAATAATAATGTTCTGACAACAACGGACGACACAAGATACGTTTACAAACCGACAGGGAAGTAACAGGACACCACAGAATATATAGGAGGACTAATCACACTGATTACTAACACGACACACCTGCTGACATTAACAGTGACACCAACATTAAACCAGACCGGGGAATAGAGTGGACAACTCACACACAGGAGCATGAATATACAGAGGGAACAAACTAGACACTAATACCAGGTTCCAATACAATGTAACATAACAACACAGGGAAGATAGGACTAGACAGGAACATGAAGTAACAAAACAACAAGGGGGGACTAGACACTAATACAAGGACACTAGACTAACAGGGATAATAGGGACACATACTAATAGGCAGCCAGGTCTTGAGCCAGGCAGGAATTAAACATTGTAAACAAAACAATACAAGGACTGAGGTCACAGTAGACAGGAGGAGTTCACTCCCCGATAAACCACAAGGTGGTGCCAGAGGGTAATGTTCGAAAGGTGGTGCCAGAGGGTAATGTTTATTGTTCAGAGAATTCCTGAGTCCAAAGGGCAGATTATGACAGATCCTCTATTCTGAATACAAACAGCTCTACTCTGAATACAAACAGCTCCTCTACTCTGAATACAAACAGCTCCTCTATTCTGAATACAAACAGCTCCTCTACTCTGAATACAAACAGCTCCTCTACTCTGAATACAAACAGCTCTACTCTGAATACAAACAGCTCTACTCTGAATACAAACAGCTCTACTCTGAATACAAACAGCTCTACTCTGAATACAAACAGCTCTACTCTGAATACAAACAGCTCTACTCTGAATACAAACAGCTCTACTCTGAATACAAACAGCTCTACTCTGAATACAAACAGCTCCTCTACTCTGAATACAAACAGTTCTACTCTGAATACAAACAGCTCTACTCTGAATACAAACAGCTCTACTCTGAATACAAACAGCTCTACTCTAAATACAAACAGCTCCTCTACTCTGAATACAAACAGCTCTACTCTGAATACAAACAGCTCTACTCTGAATACAAACAGCTCTACTCTGAATACAAACAGCTCTACTCTGAATACAAACAGCTCCTCTACTCTGAATACAAACAGTTCTACTCTGAATACAAACAGCTCTACTCTGAATACAAACAGCTCTACTCTGAATACAAACAGCTCTACTCTAAATACAAACAGCTCCTCTACTCTGAATACAAACAGCTCTACTCTGAATACAAACAGCTCTACTCTGAATACAAACAGCTCTACTCTGAATACAAACAGCTCTACTCTAAATACAAACAGCTCCTCTACTCTGAATACAAACAGCTCTACTCTGAATACAAACAGCTCTACTCTGAATACAAACAGCTCTACTCTGAATACAAACAGCTCTACTCTGAATACAAACAGCTCTACTCTGAATACAAACAGCTCTACTCTAAATACAAACAGCTCCTCTATTCTGAATACAAACAGCTCTACTCTGAATACAAACAGCTCTACTCTGAATACAAACAGCTCTACTCTAAATACAAACAGCTCTACTCTGAATACAAACAGCTCCTCTACTCTAAATACAAACAGCTCTACTCTGAATACAAACAGCTCTACTCTGAATACAAACAGCTCCTCTACTCTGAATATAAACAGCTATACTCTGAATACAAACACCATCAAACTATCGAACAATTCCTAGTTGCAGTGTTCATCCTGCCGTGACTGAGATCTCCCACATGTACGGAGGAAGAGAGTCTGACCTGCACATTACTTCCAAAGCACAGGATGTCATTGTGACATCACAGGTCGCTGCTGGAAAAAGAATCATGGCCGACACATTGTTTACGGTAGAAATAGTCATAGACGACCATTGCTATGTTTCCTGCCGGCTAGCCCGCTGAATTGTCTCCCTGTGAGTGGATGTCTCATGGTGATGACCGGAGTGGTGGACGTCCCGTGATGATGGCGGGGAGGATGCGACCCTCTCTACGCCGCCCCCATGCCTCAAATGGATCCATAATCAGCTCTATTTTCGATCTTTCAAAATGTTCGTATGTACCCCAGTTGCTATTGCATGTACTTATCTGTGTTTTATTAAATGTATATGTACATGCTTACCAACTGTTACGCCTGTTTTATAGCAACACCACTATCACCGACATATAAGAAGGGAGATCCCCCCTTGAACGGCCCTTCTAAGGTTTCTCTCCTCCACATTGCATGTGATGCTTTTTTCCTATTGCTCGGTTTTTAGTGAGTTTTTCCTTACCTTCTCGTGGGGTTTGTCTGGAAGTGTTGCATTAATTTTATTTATTTATTTAACATTTTATTTTGGATTTCTGGGTCCTCATTTATCAACGTTGCGTACGCACAGATATGTGCGTAACACGTGCGTACGATCATTTCTAAGCAAAGTGTGGGATTTATCAATTTGAACGTGAACTTGACTTTGTGCATATATCTACGCACAGCTTGGAGCATGCGTAGCTGACGCCCGGTGGTAGAATATCGTTACTGCAGACGGACGGCATATGCGCTCCTCAGTCCATGCATTAGTTTCAATGCAGAAATAAGCTTTCGTGCATTACTCCCGACACTGGCGCGTGTTCTGTATGAACCGTAATTCATTATAGTTCATTGTGAAATAGCGATAGTAGTGTAATTATTGTCAAACCCTAAATAGCATTAATTTCCTAATGAATGCAGGATGGTTAACGTTGCATTTGGCCGATAAGTTGTTGGCTGATAAGGAACGCATGACTCAGGCCTAATCTTATTTAATTAAATTGTAATGTTATTATATCTGTCATCAAAATATCACTTAAATGCAGGTGATCACGGTTATCCACTGAAGCCATGCATGGCTAAAATCGTCCCTGACCAACAACGACCCAATTGGAGCGCAGATTGAAAGAAAATCAATCAAGAGTTTCAATATACCCAGGTGTTCTGTATGACCCGTAATTAAATTAGCGACATGAGTGTAATCGTTGGCAAACCCTATAAATTACATTTGGAATATGGATTTCAGAATGTATGCAGCATGGATAACGCGGTCCTTGCAGTATTGGATGATTTGCCAGTGGGACATGGTGAGCTCCGCAGGGAGCGCGTCTTCAGGGACAGGGCAGACCTGTTTGCCGAGAGCACAGAGTGGCTCATGAGCAGATTCCGCTTCCCCAGGGAAATCCTGCTCGACCTGTGCCAGAATCTGGGACCCTTATTGGAGCGCCGAACAAGGCGCACACATGCCATCCCCGTCCACACCCAAGTCCTCTCCACCCTGGGATTCTTGGCCACCGGGACGTTCCAGCGGGAGATCGCAGATCGCTCGGGCATCTCCCAACCCTCACTCAGCAGGATCATGCCCACAGTGTTGGATGCCATCATGTCCCTAATCCCCGACTACATCAAATTCCCATACGCACACGCACAGCAGGTCGAGGTCAAGAGGGCTTTCCACGCCATCGCCGGTTTCCCCAACATAATTGGAGCAATAGACTGCACACACAGCCATCAAAACACCATCACAAAATGAATTCAATTATGTAAACAGGAAGGGGTTCCACTCGGTAAATGTCCAAGTGATCTGCGATGCCCGTTTGGCACTCCTAAATGTTGTTGCCCGGTGGCCAGGAGGAACCCACGACTCGTTTGTGGTGCAGAATAGCTCTGTGGGCATTCGTCTCCAGGGTGGGGCTGTTGAAGACGGGTGGCTTATTGGTGAGTGTTACACATTTAGGCCTATATTTAATTAAACTGTAATGTTATTACTGGTATCTGTAATTTAATTATATCTCTTTAATGCAGGGGATCGTGGCTATCCACTGAAGCCATGGCTGATGACTCCGCTGACCAACCCCACCACTCAACAGGAGCGCACCTATAACCGGGCGCACGCACGCACAAGAGTCACCGTGGAGCGTGCAATTGGTCTCCTGAAGGGTCGGTGGCTCTGCCTGTCTGGCACGGGGGGCACACTGCAGTACCGGCCTGAAAAGGTTTGCAACATCATCGTGGCCTGCAGTGTGCTCCATAACATGGCCATCAGGCATGGCATCCCGCTGCTAAACCCAGAACTACCTGACGACCCCATGCCAGACATGGCACAGCCACCTCCAAACGCCACTGCAATGCAGACAAGAGCTAGGATCATCGAGCAGTTTTAAGTAAGTCTACCCCATGCACTGTAAGAACTGAGATTGGGGTTAATTCATATTAATTAAATAATCATTAGTAACCTATACATAAAAAAAAAGACTGCCGTTTGAAATCGAATTGAGCTGATTAATGAATTGGAACAATTTTTTAATTGCATTTTACAGTTTTAGTTGAATAAAAGTAGCTGACAGTTTAAAAGTGACCAGATGACACTCAGTTTACCGTGCATGCAGGGTATCAATCGAACTTTAAAAGAACGGAACGAAAAAAGGCATTCATCCAGCTAA
>NW_028174886.1:2782033-2812033 GCF_963971535.1 Notolepis coatsorum | reverse complement strand
GATGCTGGCTGTACTGGGATCAGCAGATCCCTCCTTTCTGTTCACGCACATTCTTCTACGGCAGGTTCCAGTGCCTGTGCGCACGGCACTGGCCAGTTCCCTCCTCTCCTCCACCAAAGACTATCGCGGCCTGGCTCCAGAAGCAGACAGGGTTTTCCTGGCCAACAGGCAGCAGCAGTTTGTCCATGCACTGCTGCCCCACCAGGGCACCTCAGCCCCACCACTGGATGTTTATACAGACACCGCGGCTGCGGTGACAGCCCGACGCCAACCCGACGACGGGCTCTGTTATTACCATGCCAGGTTTGGGGACAGGGCCAAGCAGTGTCGCAAGCCATGCAGCTTCAAGGGGCAGGGAAACGCCAGGGCCGGCGCTCATTAGTGGCTGTGGGTGCCGGCCATGACTGCAAGCTGTTGTTCATCACTGACTCCTTGTCCGGCCGGCGGCTGCTGGTGGACTCGGGCGCACAACGCAGCATCCTGCCGGCACAGGGCGTGGACACCATGGACGGCAGACACGGGCCCCAGATGGACGCAGCGGACGGTACGCCCATACGTACTTACGGCACCAGGTATGTGGAGGTGTGTTTTGGGGGGGCGCCGTTTCGGCTGGGGTTTTGTGATGGCTGCCGTGTCCACGCCGCTCCTGGGAGCAGACTTCCTCTGTGCCTTCAGTCTGTTGGTAGATGTGAAAAACTGTCACTTGATCGATGCCCTCTCTTTTTCCTCTTACCCCTGCACACTTGGAGCGGTTGGGGGGGGGCGGAGCTCTCTGCCTGTTGAACACACTTGCCACCGGGGACCCGTATGAACGCTTGCTTGCCGGGTTCCCTGACCTCACCACACCCACGTTCTCATCTGCAGTGGCCAAACACGGGGTGGAACACCATATTACCACCGAAGGCCCCCCGGTCTATGCCCGGGCTTGGCGTCTCGACTCAGCCAAGCTGGCAATCGCCAGGGGGGAGTTTTCCACCATGGAGCGACTTAGCATTGTGCGCCGCTCGAACAGCCCGTGGGCTTCTCCATTACATATGGATACAAAAGCTGGTGGGGGTTGGCGCCCCTGCGGCGATTTCCGTTGCCTTAATAACGCCACAACCCCCGACCGGTACCCTGTCCCGCACATACAGGACTTCTCTACCCACCTGGCGGGGGCCGTCATCTTCTCCAAGGTGGACCAGGTGCCGGTCCATCCACGGGATGTGCCGAAAACAGCTGTCATTACACCCTTTGGACTTTTTGAGTTCCTAAGAATGCCTTTCGGATTCATGGGGGCGGCGCAGACGTTTCAGCGGCTGATGGACTCTGTGCTCCAGGACATGCCGTTTTTATTTGTGTATTTGGATGACATTCTTGTAGCCAGTGCATCCATAGAGGAGCACATGACACACCTCCAGCAGCTGTTTGAGCGGCTCAGTAAACACGGCCTCATCGTCAACCCGACCAAGTGCCAGTTCGGGCAGTCCTCCATCACCTTCCTCGGACACCACGCCGCTCCACAGGGAGCCACCCCACTCCCCGCCAGGGTGGAGGCCGTTGCCAGTTGTCCTCGCCCCCGCACCGTACGGTCTCTACAGGAGTTCCTGGGCATAGTGAACTTTTACAACCGGTTCCTTCCCCATGCTGCCCACCTCATGCGCCCCTTGTACGAGGCCCTGCAGGGCAAGGTGCCCAAGGACGAGTTAGACTGGTCCTCGGGGATGGACAGCGCTTTTGGGGCTGCCAAGGCCGCGCTAGCCAACGCTGCTCTGCTGGCGCACCCCTCTCCCACTGCCCTCACGACAGACGCCTCTGACTATGCAGTGGGGGCGGTGTGCGAGCAGTGGGTGGGCGGGGCCTGGCAGCCACTGGCCTTTTTTAGCAGACAGCTCCGCGACAACGAGTGTAAGTACAGTACTTTCGACAGGGAACTGCTGGGTCTGTTCCTCGCCACTAGGCACTTTAGATTCCTGTTGGAAGGCCGCCAGTTCACTGCCTTTGTGGACCATAAGCCGCTGACGTTCTCCATGGCCAAGACCTCGGAGCCGTGGGCGGGACGTCAGCAGCGGCAGCTATCGGCGATCTCCGAGTTAACCACGGACATTCAGCACGTGGTGGGCAAGAACAACTTTGTCGCCAACTGCCTCTCTAGGGCGGTCATCGGGTCCGTCCACTTGGGACTCGATTATGCCGCCATGGCGGCAGACCAAGCCACAGACTCAGACATTCAGGCCTACCGGACGGGCCCTACTGCACTGCAGCTGGAGGATGTGGTGTTTGACACAGCTAATGCCACTCTCCTCTGCGACATCTCCACTGGCCAACCGGACCCTATGGTTTTTAACATTATCCACGGCCTTTCCCACCCAGGTGTGAAGGCCTCGACTAAGCTGGTGGGGGTCAAGTTTGTGTGGCCTGGCCTCCGGAAGGATGTTAGGACCTGGGCTGGCTCATGTGTGGCATGCCAGCGCGCCAAGGTGCACCGCCATACCAAAGCCCCTTTGGCACCGTTTATAGTGCCGGAGAGGCGGTTCGATCACGTGAATGTGGACCTGGTGGGCCCCCTGCCCCCCTCCCGCGGATATACTCACCTCCTCACCATGGTGGACAGGACCACCAGGTGGCCGGAGGCTGTTCCACTGTCCTCCACTATGGCAGCGGAGGTGGCCCGGGCTTTCATCGGCTGCTGGGTGGCCCGTTTTGGCACACCGGGGGACATCACAAGCGACAGGGGCCCCCAGTTCACTTCGGAGCTCTGGACTGCAGTTGCAGAGCACCTGGGGGTGAAGATCCACCGCACTACTGTGTACAACCTGCAGGGCAACGGGCTTTGCGAGCGGTTCCATAGGGACATGATGGCCGCTCTTCGGGCTGCCCTTACGGATGGCAACTGGGTTGACCGCCCTCCCGTGGGTTTTGCTTGGTCTTCGTTCTGCCCCCAAAGAGGACCTCCAGGCCTCGTCCGCCGAGCTGGTGTACGGCCAGCCGCTGCGGGTCCCTGGGGAGTTTCTTCCGGAGGCCACAGCTTCCTGGTCCGTCGCCTCCCATCGAACAGTGTCCCGGGGTGTTGCCGATGCCCTTATTCCCATTCCAACATCCCGCCACTGCCTTCCCCAGTCCTACATCCCCAGGGACCTGCCATTGGCCAAATATGTGTTCATCCGGCACGACAGCCATCGGACCCCGCTGCAGCCCCCTTATGACGGGCCTTTCCGTGTCCTGGAGGCAGGCACTAAAAACTTTGTTGTGGACATGGGGGGCAGGCCGGAACGGGTCACTATAGACCGTCTTAAGCCTGCCCACTTGGACAAGGACGAACCAGTTCAGTTGGCCCTACCCCCGCGGCGGGGGCGCCCCCCGGTTTCAGCTCAGACCCCTGCCCCGTCCTCTGTTCCGGCCTTGGCCCCTCCTGTGGCCCGGCCGCTGGTCCCACTTCTCTTCCTTAATCCCCCTCTGGTTAAGCGCAGTCGGTTCGGCCGCTTGATCCGTCCCCCTCCACGTTGACTATTTCATGCGGTAATCTGTTCATTGATGGACTGATCACTGGCTATTAATTAGTTGCAGTTTTTGTTTTGGTGAATTCTGGGGGGGCCTGTGTGGTGACCTATATTAAGAGACATTCACCAAGGTGGGCTTGTGCCTTTAAGAGTGTGGGTTGTACTGGTTAGGGAAAAGGTTAAATGCCACTTCCGGTTCCGGGTGACGGGTTGTTGTTATTGTAAATGCTATGTGCAGGATAAGTAAAGTACTCAACTCGACCTACGTCTCTGGCTCACTACTTTCTTATCGCCACAATATATTATTAATTAATAAATTAAATTAAATTAAATTAAATTTAATATATAATTAAATTATGTATTAACAAATTGTTCTAAATAAATAATAATGATAATAAATCATTTGAAGTTTTCTGAGTCAAATGCAGAGCTTGAGTTGTGAGCTGCTATTGTTATTAACCCTTTCACTACCACACTACAGAAGGTTAACCCTTTACTAGTAGGTTAACCCCCCCCTCCTCCCCCCTTCCCCCCATCTCTCTGAGTGCCTGTCTCCTAGTGCTCCTAAGGTGATGGATGCCTCGGGGTCTTGGCCAAGATTGCAGTGACAGCTCTACATGCACCACCGAGGCCATGGATCAGCTACTTACCATCGTCTGTCCGTGGTCTTGTCAACTGGTTTGTCAACACGGTTTCATTGCTGGGTTAAGTACTTCTATTCTATTCACATAATATGCTTACTTCATATATCTACTCTATTCACATATATGCTTACCACTTGTATCTATTGCTATGTCCGCCCACTACAATCACGCCTGTCCCGTCTCCCTGTCTCCCTGTGAGTTGCTGTCCTGGAGTGCTGACCGGAGTGTCGGATGTCCCGTGATGAAGGCCGGGAGGATGCAACCCTCTCTGCGTGCCCTCCTGTCTCCCTGTCTCCGGCGGTCTCGTAGTGGTGACCGGAGTGCTGGACGTCCTGCGATGATGTCGGGGAGGTTGCGACCCTCTCTGCGCCGCCCCCTATCTCCCTGTCTCCGGCTGTCTCGGAGCAATGACCGGAGTGTTGAATGTCCCGTGATTAAGACGGGGAGGACGCGACCCTCTTTGCGCCGCCCCTGTGCCTCAAATAGATTCGCTATCAGCTCTATCTTTAATCTTTCAAAATGTTCAGTTGCTATCGCTATCAGCTCTATCTTTAATCTTTCAAAATGTTCAGTTGCTATTGCATGCACTCATCTGTGTTTCACTACACACTTGAGTGCATGCTTACCAACTGTTAGTCTGCAACACTACTAGACATCTAAGAAGGGAGATCCCCCCTTGAATGGCCCTTCTAAGGTTTCTCTCCTCCACACTGCCTGTGGAGCATCTTTCCCTATTGTTAGGTTTTAGTGAGTTTTTCCTTACCTTCGCGTGGGGTATGTCTGGGAGTGCTTGCATTCTTTCATTTATTTGCATTTATTTTAAATCTGTTGGACCTTATGGTGTTCTTGACTTATTGTTATGTTTCTTCTTGACTTGTTTAAAAAAGACGTGTACGGCCCATGGGGACATTAACGTGTGTTGTCGGGCCTTACAAATAAATTAGATTTGATTTGATTTGGTAGTGAAAGGGTTAACCCTTTGTCGTTTGGCAGTGAAAGGGTTAACCCTTTGTCGTTTGGCAGTGAAAGGGTTAAATGACAACAGACCACTGCCTACGGTATTCCTGATTTCTGAACATCTTTTTTACGAGAGCAAACCGCTCTGAGCTTTGTTCGTAAACAACAACAAACTACAACCCAGAGAGATGTTCACTGACAAATCCTTTCACCTTGTAGAATAAACCTGGTTCCTGACATAAACCAAGTCCTGTAAGTCTCTGTGGTCTACTTGAACTGTGCTGTGGCAGGTGTGGCCGGCTTCCTGCACACATCGCCTAAAGCATTATATTTTCCTATTGTGATTCTGGACGAGGTGGAATACAGTGCTTTGAACCTCATCATTTGCTGTTTCGTTTGATGTTGAAACGGGGGCCCCCTGAACCCAAAAGGCTGGCTATGGAAAATTGTTATTAGACATTATTGCTTTCAGCTCTTCTGGAATACTACCTTTCTGGAAGTCCCCTTCTCCCCCTTCATTCACATTTACATTTACATTTAGTCATTTAGCTGAAACGCTTTTATCCAAAGCGACTTACAACTTCTGTACGACAGGTCATCAGGAAGGGCACAACTCTATCAGCTGAGTAACAATGTTCATCAAAGTGTTGAGTGCTACAGTGTAGGTTAGTTTATTAGGACAAGTGCATGACGGTAAGGTTAGTTAGGGTTAGATTTTTTTAAATATTTTTTTTAATTTCAGATAATGGTCGAAGAAGTGCGTCTTTAGTCGACGGCGAAAGATTGGATGGGTTTTGGCTGTCCTAACTGGGGTGGGTAGTTCACTCCACCATTGTGGGGCAAGGACTGAGAATAGACCCTGATACAGTACTTGTTGACATTCCTTTAAAGGAACACGTCAACTTTTTGGGTAAATTAGCTTATTTGCCATCTACCCTGGAGTTAGACAAGCAGATACATACCCTCTTCTTCTCTGTGCATGCATTAGGCTTAGGGAACAGTTGTGCCGTTAGCCTAGTTGAGCGCCATTCACTGGAAGTAGGTGTGCCAGTGTAGCCTAGTTCCCAACAGTCACGAAATACACTCCAAATACAACTCCAAAACGTTCCTGTAAACATGCTGTGACCTGTGTATTTACCACATGGAGAAATAAAAAATTTAAAAGAATTAGACCTTTTCGTTTCCTAAGCAGATATATTATGTAATTATTATCACTAAACAGGGATTATTATCACTGCTTAGTGAGGGTGAGGTTCTACAAACACTGGGCAACGGGGTGGATTATCCTGTTTAGTGAGGGTGAGGTTCTACAAACACTGGGTAACAGGGTGGATTATCCTGTTTAGTGAGGGTGAGGTTCTACAAACACTGTGTAACAGGGTGGATTATCCTGCTTAGTGAGGGTGAGGTTCTACAAACACTGGGTAACGGGGTGGATTATCCTGTTTAGTGAGGGTGAGGTTCTACAAACACAGTGTAACAGGGTGGATTATCCTGCTTAGTGAGGGTGAGGTTCTACAAACACTGGGTAACGGGGTGGATTATCCTGTTTAGTGAGGGTGAGGTTCTACAAACACAGGGTAACAGGGTGGATTATCCTGCTTAGTGAGGGTGAGGTTCTACAAACACAGTGTAACAGGGTGGATTATCCTGCTTAGTGAGGTTCTACAAACACTGTGTAACAGGGTGGATTATCCTGCTTAGTGAGGGTGAGGTTCTACAAACACTGTGTAACAGGGTGGATTATCCTGCTTAGTGAGGGTGAGGTTCTACAAACACTGTGCAACAGGGTGGATTATCCTCCTTAGTGAGGGTGAGGTTCTACAAACACTGTGTAACAGGGTGGATTATCCTGTTTAGTGAGGGTGAGGTTCTACAAACACTGTGTAACAGGGTGGATTATCCTGCTTAGTGAGGTTCTACAAACACTGTGCAACAGGGTGGATTATCCTCCTTAGTGAGGGTGAGGTTCTACAAACACTGTGTAACAGGGTGGATTATCCTGCTTAGTGAGGTTCTACAAACACTGTGCAACATGGTGGATTATCCTCCTTAGTGAGGGTGAGGTTCTACAAACACTGGGTAACAGGGTGGATTATCCTGCTTAGTGAGGGTGAGGTTCTACAAACACTGTGTAACAGGGTGGATTATCCTGCTTAGTGAGGTTCTACAAACACAGTGTAACAGGGTGGATTATCCTGCTTAGTGAGGTTCTACAAACACTGGGTAACAGGGTGGATTATCCTGCTTAGTGAGGGTGAGGTTCTACAAACACTGGGTAACAGGGTGGATTATCCTGCTTAGTGAGGGTGAGGTTCTACAAACACTGGGTAACAGGGTGGATTATCCTGCTTAGTGAGGGTGAGGTTCTACAAACACTGTGTAACAGGGTCGATTATCCCTGTTTAGTGAGGGTGAGGTTCTACAAACACTGGGTAGCAGGAACACAGAGGAGCTATGTCCAGCCGGGCCCCCAACTGTAGTTGCCACACTACAAGACGTAAGATATATGGACACGGCTAGTGGGGCCTTAAGATTTACCAACCTAGGAGCTTTTACAGTAGTCATCAACTGCTCTTAATACCTGTTAGTACATGGTAGTTCATCAACTGCTCTTAATACCTGTTAGTACATGGTAGTTCATCAACTGCTCTTAATACCTGTTAGTACATGGTAGTTCCCCTTAAGAACTGCTCTTAATACCTGTTAGTACATGGTAGTTCCCCTTAAGAACTGCTCTTAATACCTGTTAGTACATGGTAGTTCCCCTTAACAACTGCTCTTAATACCTGTTAGTACATGGTAGTTCCCCTTAAGAACTGCTCTTAATACCTGTTAGTACATGGTAGTTCCCCTTAAGAACTGCTCTTAATACCTGTTAGTACATGGTAGTTCCCCTTAAGAACTGCTCTTAATACCTGTTAGTACATGGTAGTTCCCCTTAACAACTGCTCTTAATACCTGTTAGTACATGGTAGTTCCCCTTAAGAACTGCTCTTAATACCTGTTAGTACATGGTAGTTCCCCTTAAGAACTGCTCTTAATACCTGTTAGTACATGGTAGTTCCCCTTAACAACTGCTCTTAATACCTGTTAGTACATGGTAGTTCCCCTTAACAACTGCTCTTAATACCTGTTAGTACATGGTAGTTCCCCTTAACAACTGCTCTTAATACCTGTTAGTACATGGTAGTTCCCCTTAACAACTGCTCTTAATACCTGTTAGTACATGGTAGTTCCCCTTAACAACTGCTCTTAATACCTGTTAGTACATGGTAGTTCCCCTTAACAACTGCTCTTAATACCTGTCAGTACATCACCTGAGAGCTATGGGGCCCCGTCTAGTAGGTGGCACCAGGGTCTGAGTTATCACCTGAGAGCTATGGGGGCCCGTCTAGTAGGTGGCACCAGGGTCTGAGTTATCACCTGAGAGCTATGGGGCCCGTCTAGTAGGTGGCACCAGGGTCTGAGTTATCACCTGAGAGCTATGGGGCCCTGTCTAGTAGGTGGCACCAGGGTCTGAGTTATCACCTGAGAGCTATGGGGCCCCGTCTAGTAGGTGGCACCAGGGTCTGAGTTATCACCTGAGAGCTATGGGGCCCCGTCTAGTAGGTGGCACCAGGGTCTGAGTTATCACCTGAGAGCTATGGGGCCCCGTCTAGTAGGTGGCACCAGGGTCTGAGTTATCACCTGAGAGCTATGGGGGCCCGTCTAGTAGGTGGCACCAGGGTCTGAGTTATCACCTGAGAGCTATGGGCCCCGTCTAGTAGGTGGCACCAGGGTCTGAGTTATCACCTGAGAGCTATGGGGGCCCGTCTAGTAGGTGGCACCAGGGTCTGAGTTATCACCTGAGAGCTATGGGGCCCGTCTAGTAGGTGGCACCAGGGTCTGAGTTATCACCTGAGAGCTATGGGGCCCCGTCTAGTAGGTGGCACCAGGGTCTGAGTTATCACCTGAGAGCTATGGGGCCCGTCTAGTAGGTGGCACCAGGGTCTGAGTTATCACCTGAGAGCTATGGGGCCCGTCTAGTAGGTGGCACCAGGGTCTGAGTTATCACCTGAGAGCTATGGGGCCCGTCTAGTAGGTGGCACCAGGGTCTGAGTTATCACCTGAGAGCTATGGGGCCCCGTCTAGTAGGTGGCACCAGGGTCTGAGTTATCACCTGAGAGCTATGGGGGCCCGTCTAGTAGGTGGCACCAGGGTCTGAGTTATCACCTGAGAGCTATGGGGGCCCCGTCTAGTAGGTGGCACCAGGGTCTGAGTTATCACCTGAGAGCTATGGGGCCCCGTCTAGTAGGTGGCACCAGGGTCTGAGTTATCACCTGAGAGCTATGGGGGCCCCGTCTAGTAGGTGGCACCAGGGTCTGAGTTATCACCTGAGAGCTATGGGGCCCCGTCTAGTAGGTGGCACCAGGGTCTGAGTTATCACCTGAGAGCTATGGGGCCCGTCTAGTAGGTGGCACCAGGGTCTGAGTTATCACCTGAGAGCTATGGGGCCCGTCTAGTAGGTGGCACCAGGGTCTGAGTTATCACCTGAGAGCTATGGGGCCCGTCTAGTAGGTGGCACCAGGGTCTGAGTTATCACCTGAGAGCTATGGGGCCCGTCTAGTAGGTGGCACCAGGGTCTGAGTTATCACCTGAGAGCTATGGGGCCCCGTCTAGTAGGTGGCACCAGGGTCTGAGTTATCACCTGAGAGCTATGGGGCCCGTCTAGTAGGTGGCACCAGGGTCTGAGTTATCACCTGAGAGCTATGGGGCCCCGTCTAGTAGGTGGCACCAGGGTCTGAGTTATCACCTGAGAGCTATGGGGCCCCGTCTAGTAGGTGGCACCAGGGTGAGTTATCACCTGAGAGCTATGGGGCCCCGTCTAGTAGGTGGCACCAGGGTGAGTTATCACCTGAGAGCTATGGGGCCCCGTCTAGTAGGTGGCACCAGGGTGAGTTATCACCTGAGAGCTATGGGGCCCCGTCTAGTAGGTGGCACCAGGGTGAGTTATCACCTGAGAGCTATGGGGCCCCGTCTAGTAGGTGGCACCAGGGTGAGTTATCACCTGAGAGCTATGGGGCCCCCGAGGGGTTGGTTAGGGTTAGGGTTAGAGGTTAGGGTTAGGGTTAGGGTTAGGGTTAGAGGTTAGAGGTTAGGGGTATGAGTTATCACCTGAGAGCTATCCCCGAAACCGCATGCCGCCGGATTTCTTTTTACTCTTTTTTTCCTGAAATTGTGGCCGTTTTCGAAGTCATATTTAGAGGAATATCTCATTAGGATTAGAGTCTAATACTAATGAGTAATGACATCACACAACAGTCTAATCATTAGACTATTGTGTGATGTCATTATTCAGTCTCATTCTTAATTAACCATCAATATTTGTTCATGTTCTTACTTCTTACTCATCCCTGATATATAATGCCATATTTACTTATTTGCATTTTGCATCTGATATTGTTTATTGTTTAAAAAGGATCCCCATTAGCTGTCACCTAAGTGGCGAGCTAGTCTTCCTGGGGTCCACATAGAAAACATTTTACAATCATTTTATTTGACAAATGAGACAAAATGTATGAACTTGAATGAACATTTATTTAACTCTGTCTCTGCACTTATAAATCAAAAAACGAACACACAAAAACCGAATGGTAAATAAATAGTTGTATGGCACAGCAGCATTTATCAGGATACAGTAAATAAATAGTTGTATGGCACAGCAGCATTTATCAGGATACAGTAAATAAGTAGTTGTATGACACAGCAGCATTTATCAGGATACAGTAAATAAATAGTTGTATGACACAGCAGCATTTATCAGGATACAGTAAATAAATAGTTGTATGGCACAGCAGCATTTATCAGGATACAGTAAATAAGTAGTTGTATGACACAGCAGCATTTATCAGGATACAGTAAATAAATAGTTGTATGACACAGCAGCATTTATCAGGATACAGTAAATAAATAGTTGTATGACACAGCAGCATTTATCAGGATACAGTTAATAAGTAGTTGTATGGCACAGCAGCATTTATCAGGATACAGTAAATAAGTAGTTGTATGGCACAGCAGCATTTATCAGGATACAGTAAATAAATAGTTGTATGGCACAGCAGCATTTATCAGGATACAGTAAATAAATAGTTGTATGGCACAGCAGCATTTATCAGGATACAGTAAATAAGTAGTTGTATGACACAGCAGCATTTATCAGGATACAGTAAATAAATAGTTGTATGACACAGCAGCATTTATCAGGATACAGTAAATAAATAGTTGTATGGCACAGCAGCATTTATCAGGATACAGTAAATAAGTAGTTGTATGACACAGCAGCATTTATCAGGATACAGTAAATAAATAGTTGTATGGCACAGCAGCATTTATCAGGATACAGTAAATAAGTAGTTGTATGACACAGCAGCATTTATCAGGATACAGTAAATAAATAGTTGTATGGCACAGCAGCATTTATCAGGATACAGTAAATAAATAGTTGTATGGCACAGCAGCATTTATCAGGATACAGTAAATAAGTAGTTGTATGGCACTTAACAGCAGCATTTATCAGGATACAGTAAATAAGTAGTTGTATGGCACAGCAGCATTTATCAGGATACAGTAAATAAGTAGTTGTATGGCACTTAACAGCAGCATTTATCAGGATACAGTAACATTATCATCTGATAGAACATAAAATCATAAATACTTGTATAAATCAAAATAAATAAATAATGTTATAAACAGATGTGCACAGGTAATCAAGAACTGAATAAAAAATGAGTTGCACTGAACAGACGCATATTTCAGTAGCAGCATCTTCTTAGAACAACAGCAGTCTTTCTCAGCTCTATTCAGTCTCAGTTCAGCTCTCTTGTCTTCCTCAGTTTCAATTATTCCTATGCCTACATATCTTTCACCAGGCCATACTCATATAATCTAAGCATGTCTTCAATCCCATGTCAATGATGATTGGATTTTGTTTTATACATTTGTGAAAAATTAGGCAAGAACACATGATGCTCAGCTTGATTAGAATCGAGTGTTTCTGTGTGTAGCTGTTCGCATGTGTCCCAGCTGCGTAAATACTTTCGGCAACCAACATGTCCTTCCGCGTTGCTCTGATTGGCCAGCAATCGGCCAGCAATCGGCCAGCCCTCGACGCTCGTTTTCCCCCTACGCCGGTAACGCGCGCATGCGCATTTTCTTTTTGACGGCACTGTACATTGAGGGGGTTTGAATCACTGTTTACACTCCCCGCTTACTGTACCATGTTCTACATATAGAACCTCATCTCATGCACCGGTTTGAATCAAAGCCCTATCGAAAGTACTCAAGCTCTACTGTCTTTAACTATAAATGTTTACACTCCCCACTTACTGTACCATGTTCTACATATAGAACCTCATCTCATGCACCGGTTTGAATCAAAGCCTTATCGAAAGTACTCAAGCTCTACTGTCTTTAACTATAAATGTTTACACTCCCCACTTACTGTACCATGTTCTACATATAGAACCTCATCTCATGCACCGGTTTGAATCAAAGCCCTATCGAAAGTACTCAAGCTCTACTGTCTTTAACTATAAATGTTTACACTCCCCACTTACTGTACCATGTTCTACATATAGAACCTCATCTCATGCACCGGTTTGAATCAAAGCCCTATCGAAAGTACTCAAGCTCTACTGTCTTTAACTATAAATGTTTACACTCCCCACTTACTGTAGAACATGGTACATGAGTATATAGTATATAGCGCGGCGTATATTGATGCAGGTAGGTATTATCTGATGCAGCTAGGTATTACCATGCTATACACCCGCTTATTATTATTAACCAGCGTTGCTAATATGGCGTGTTCTGTGATGCCCATTTATTATTATTAACCAGGGGGATTATCGCGTCGCGTATTAACCTGGGGGAGCCACATGCGCATGCGCGGCGTAGCGTGTAAACGAGCACCTGGGGGAGCCTCATGCGCGGCGTAGCGTGTAAACGAGCACCTGGGGGAGCCTCATGCGCATGCGCGGCGTAGCGTGTAAACGAGCACCTGGGGGGAGCCTCATGCGCGGCGTAGCGTGTAAACGAGCACCTGGGGGGAGCCTCATGCGCGGCGTAGCGTGTAAACGAGCACCTGGGGGGAGCCTCATGCGCGGCGTAGCGTGTAAACGAGCACCTGGGGGGAGCCTCATGCGCGGCGTAGCGTGTAAACGAGCACCTGGGGGGAGCCTCATGCGCGGCGTAGCGTGTAAACGAGCACCTGGGGGGAGCCTCATGCGCGGCGTAGCGTGTAAACGAGCACCTGGGGGGAGCCTCATGCGCGGCGTAGCGTGTAAACGAGCACCTGGGGGGAGCCTCATGCGCGGCGTAGCGTGTAAACGAGCACCTGGGGGGAGCCTCATGCGCGGCGTAGCGTGTAAACGAGCACCTGGGGGGAGCCTCATGCGCGGCGTAGCGTGTAAACGAGCACCTGGGGGGAGCCTCATGCGCGGCGTAGCGTGTAAACGAGCACCTGGGGGGAGCCTAATGCGCGGCGTAGCGTGTAAACGAGCACCTGGGGGGAGCCTCATGCGCGGCGTAGCGTGTAAACGAGCACCTGGGGGGAGCCTAATGCGCGGCGTAGCGTGTAAACGAGCACCTGGGGGGAGCCTCATGCGCGGCGTAGCGTGTAAACGAGCACCTGGGGGGAGCCTCATGCGCGGCGTAGCGTGTAAACGAGCACCTGGGGGGAGCCTCATGCGCGGCGTAGCGTGTAAACGAGCACCTGGGGGGAGCCTCATGCGCGGCGTAGCGTGTAAACGAGCACCTGGGGGGAGCCTCATGCGCGGCGTAGGGAACGAGCGTAGAGCGCTGGTATTCACAAAGGAGAGCGCTGGCCAACGCTGGCCAATCAGAGCAACGCGGAATGACATGTTGGTTGCCAAAAGTATTCACGCGTCCCAGCTACAATACATGCAGCTTGCTGCTTCTGCTTCACATATGGGTTGGAGTAGCGCTAGACACGCTCATGGGCGACGCATAGCGGCTTGGAGGTGAAATGCAGCCTATTCCACAACATTAATTACTCTGTTATTTTAAAAACTCAAAAGAAAAATATTATCTATTAACAATTTATTTAGGTAACATAAATAATAGTAATTCGTACATTGAAAAAAAAATATATATAAGAAGCGCACTTGCTCTTCTTCATGTTTTCTTCAATCACTTCCACAATGGCTCCTCTGACCACCAGACTGACGCCAACCAGCTCCCCCTAGTGTCAGTCCTCCTAAAAGGAAAATCTCTACTAGACTAGGATTTTTTTTTACCCATGATGCCGACCTTTATTGTGTTGCTGTATGCACTGTGGACAGCAGTGGAGGTTTCTCCATGACAACACCTGAAACACAAATTCACTCATAATTCATAATTATTATTAATGTACATATATATATATTTTTTTTTATTATTATTATTATTATTTTTTTATTATAAATGTTTTCCTCTGTAAAAAAAATTCCAGTGAATTTTTATTTTCTTCAAAAATTGCCAAAATTGCCAGCTCTGAGCTCAGGCCTGCACTGCAGTAATGGCTAGCTGTCAATCAAACTGGTGCAGCGTTCCCTGCACGGGTTGACCGGGATTAAATAATAGCCACTCAAAATAGGCTATTAACGTCATCTAAGCACGGTCCGTGCATTTAAACTCTTGCCATTGAATGGGGGATTGAATGATTGACAGCCTTGAAATCCAGAGAATGGTGCCAACTCTGCGGCTCTGCAGCTACACGGAGGGGCTGCGTCATCCCCTCGCGGGATTGATTGATTGATTGATTGAACATTTTATTAACAGAGCGGCCACGTTCGAAACCTCTATATTAGTGTATCTAACATTTAGCACTTTAATAGCAACTTATTTTTCGCCGGCGGGACATTTACTGAGGACCAGCACAACACACCACTGTGGATATTATGATTTAACAAGTCTATCTGTCCAGGACGATGACAACATTATTGCAGGTAAGCAGGCAGCCTAGCCGTTTCTAGCTTGGATGCTAATAACTACTAACGTTATCACGCTAGCTTGGATGCTAACTAACGTAATTAAGCGGGTCATGGTTCATGGTGAGCTGTTTGTGTTATAACGAGACAGCAAATGAATGAATGAATGAAAACTTTATTTAACAGATTGCAGAATGGGTACAATACAGTACAGCTCAATACACACAATTGTTAAGGGGATGCAGACCAGAGAAAGACTTTCGTCTTGTTTACATCAGGGTCCCCCATTTTCAATTCATATTGACATTTATGACATACACAACATACATGACATTTATGGCATAGGGACATATAGGTATTTAGTACTGATACATTTGTGACATATGTGGTATCCAAATATACAGTACTGTTACTCATAGATCCTGACAGAGTATATACATATGATGGGGAGGGGACTGTACATTAGGAGGGGGTGGGTGGGTGGGAGAGAGATATACATCTGGTGGTGAGGAGACTGTACAGCTGTAGTTGTACTGCAGTTGCCTAATGATTGCCTAATCAATGCTATTGGGTATGTGCCTGGCCTGCTGTATAACCTCTGATTGATCTGGTGATACGTTCTTGACTTGTATTGTGTCTTGGGAGTAAAGCTGTGAGTATCTCTCCCGTCCTATATATATATAATTTAATATATAATATAACATAATAATTTGTGCTTCACCAAAAAATTTGGTCAGCAGCCGCCACTGGTGGACAGTGATGTACCTGAACGCGTTCAATGAACGATCGTTCGTGAACGCGTTCGTATTTTGGGCGAACGTGAACTGAACGGGTGTTTTTTCCGCTAGATGAACGTAATTGAGAACGCGTTCATTCTCAGCGCTGTATAACGGCGTTCAAAAGTCAGTTCATTCTCAGCACTATACGGCGTTCAAACGTGTGCCAGATTTCATATGCCTTTCAGCCGAAAACCCAGTTAAAACACACCGTAAACAGGCTTTAAAATAATGCTGAAAACCACACAATCTGGCAACCGCTCTGGGCGGAGCTTCGGGGAGTCTGGTAGTAGAGCAGCAGCACTCGCACTTTCAGAAGGCGCTGCACTCGCTCAGAGTCAGACTCTACGACGTCGGTGTACAGTATGAGCATTTAAAAGAGTTTTAGTTAAAGTCAGTAAATGTTTTGCACTTTGAATATTGAACTTTGAGGTACAACCTTAGTTTCATACCTCAGCCTGGTTCCTACCTCGTGTTGTGTTAGTACAGAGTTATGTCAGCACATGTTTATATGTTATATGTTTGCACAATGACTACTTTCACTTTTGGTACTTTAAGTATATTTAGATTATTATACTTAATAAAGACCATTCAAGCAGCAGGTTTTTCCTCATGTTTTTGAACATATACTGTAGAGATGAAAGCTACAGCTGCTACTTGTGAATGGGCGGCAGCAAAGCGTTATGGAAATGCCAGTATTCTGTGGTTCTATTATGGGTTGTGGCAATACATTTGAAAAATAATAGCTTGCAGCAATGTATTGAAAAAAGAACTATAAACTATAAATTATTTCATTTTTGAAACCATGAACTTTAGTTCAAATTTTTTTATTTTGAACTATGAACTGAACCAGTTCATTTTAAAATGTGTGAACTGTGAACTGAACTAGTTCATGTAGAAAGTGAACTTTCCCAACACTGACTGTGGACAGATATCACCTAGGTTTAAGGTTTGTCAGAAATTGATGCCAGGTTGATTTATAGATTGTTTTATAATGGGACTAGGCAAGTAACTAATTTCCATCCAAGCTAAGATGTGCAAGCTTGCCTCGTTAGGTGCGATTTATAGGAATGCATTATTTTGATGCACTGTGTTTCCAGTAGGTTACAGAGCAAGACACTGTCTGTTTGGCCAATTATTTTAAAATCAGATTCAGATCATAATCACCATTTATGTTAAAAACACATAGGAACGTAATACGGCATTGACAAGTACAGTGCATACACTCTTTTCACGGGTAACATTTGAGCAAAACAGGACAAAACAGTGACACAACAAGACAATAAAGTGCAATGGCTAGTAATCTGTTGGTATGGCAGTACACTGTACAGTGCAAAATAGAGTTTAAAATTCAGACCCATAGATGTGTCACATCCCCAAATCCCCTTTAATCAGTTGCTATCGCTGGGCCTTTGGCTCAGCGCTGTCACTGCCGAACACTCCCATGGTTCTAATGACATAACTCATGCACATAATTCCTATTTTACGTCTGTTTCAGGGGGTTCTTAAGGGACAACACAATCAGAGATCAAGGTCTGTACATATATAAACCTCAGCAGAGAGAAGTTTCCCACTTCCCTTATTTCCTGTCGTTACAGCGTCATGGCAACCAGGAAGGAAACCCAGAGAGTAGAACCAGCCTGCTGTCTCTGTCTTCTAGACCAGTCTGTTGTCTCTGTCTTCTAGACCAGTATGTTGTCTCTGTCTTCTAGATCATCCTCTGTCTTCTAGACCAGTATGTTGTCTCTGTCTTCTAGACCAGTCTGTTGTCTCTGTCTTCTAGACCAGTATGTTGTATCTGTCTTCTAGACCAGTATGTTGTCTCTGTCTTCTAGACCAGCCTGTTGCCTCTGTCTTCTAGACCAGCCTGTTGCCTCTGTCTTTTAGACCAGACTGTTGTCTCTGTCTTCTAGACCAGCCTTTGTTTTCTAGACCAGTCTGTTGTCTCTGTCTTCTAGACCAGCCTCTGTCTTCTAGACCAGCATGTTGTCTCTGTCTTCTAGACCAGCCTCTGTCTTCTAGACCAGCATGTTGTCTCTGTCTTCTAGACCAGCCTGTTGTCTCTGTCTTCTAGACCAGTCTCTGTCTTCTAGACCAGCCTGTTGTGTCTGTCTTTTCAAGTTTCTTTAATAGTTGCCATACAGAAGTACAGAATACTTTTATACAAAATGCTTCTTACTGTTACGCTCCAGAGACTGTGCTAGACAAGATAAGTATGAAATAAAATAGTATAGCATGTAAATTAGAAGTAAAAAAAAAAGGTCATAGTGTTCAGTATAGACATATGTACAATGTTCGATGCAGAATAGAAGTAACTGAGTTACCATATAATATACAATATACTATGCAGTGTACTAATATACAATACTATATAGTGCAAAGAAATGGGATGAGGTACAATTTAGGTACAATTTACAGTAAGGTGTACGAGTTGTAGTGCAAATCCTTTATCAATAAATATAAAGTGTGTTTAGGTGATCTAAAGTGTGGAGAGTGGGTGCTGCAGTGTGTTGTTTAAAGTGAGTGTGTGCGTGTGGATGTTTGTGCTGTGTGCATTTGGTTGTTGTATAGTGTTTATTGTTCGTTGAGCAGCCTGATGGCCTGGGGATAGAAGCTTCTTCTGAGTCTTTCTGTGCTCGCCTTGAGACTCCGGTATCGCTTGCCTGACCGCAGCAGTTCAAAGAGGTAGTTGTTTGGGTGGCTGGAGTCCTTGATGATTCTCTTAGCCTTACCCCTGCACCGCTTGTTGTAAATGTTCTGGAAGGTGGGGAGCCCCCCTCCAATTGTGCGTTCGGCTGAACGTGTCACTCTTTGTAGTCTGCTACGGTCTTGTGCAGTGCTATTCCCACACCAGGAGGTGATGTTGCCAGTCAGGATGCTCTCTATTGTACATGAGTAGAAGTTCTTAAGGATCTTCTGACTGACTTGGAACTTCCTTAGGCGCCTGAGGAAGTAGAGGCGTTGTCGTGCCTTCTTCACAACACTGTCAATGTGTGTGGTCCATGTCAAGTCCTTGGATATGTGGGCTCCGAGGTACTTAAAACTGTTCACTCTCTCAACCGGTGCCCCGTCGATGCTGAGGGGGCTGTAGTCCTTGACCCCCGACCTCCTAAAGTCCACAATCATCTCCTTTGTTTTGCTGACGTTCAGGGAGAGGCTGTTCTCCTGGCACCATCCCGCCAGGACCTTGACCTCTTCCAGGTAGGCCCTCTCGTCGTTTGCAGAGATCAGGCCCACCACTACTGTGTCGTCAGCAAATTTGATGATTGTGTTGTTACTCCGCTGAGCCACACAGTCGTGTGTGTACAGGGAGTAGAGGAGGGGACTCAGAACACAGCCCTGGGGGGCCCCTATGTTGAGGGTGATGGATGAGGAGGTGCAGTTGCCTGCTCATAGTTCCCCTTCCTCTTGTCCAGGTGTGATGCTGCTGTGTGCAGCACATGGGCTATGGCGTCCTTCGTGGACCTGTTGGGGCGGTATGCAAATTGCAGGGGGTCCAGGTTGATGGGGAGGGAGGAGCAGATGTAGCCCTTTACTAGCTTCTCAAAGCACTTCATGGCTATGGAGGTGAGAGCTACAGGGCGAGCAGGCTTGGATTTTTTAGGTACAGGGATGATAGTGGACTTCTTCAGGCAGGTGGGGATGACAGCCTGTTCTAAGGACAGGTTAAATATGTCAGTGAATACCGGGGCCAGTTGGTCGGCACAGATTTTTAGGACGCAGCCGGGGATGCCGTCCAGTCCTGCTGCCTTCCTGATTTTAACTTTTTTAAAGGTCCGCCTCACCTCATGCTCTGTTACCCTGAACACTGAGTCTCCATCAGCAGACCCTCCCCCCCCCCCATTGCCGTGGCTTGTAGGCTGGTGTTGTTATTACCAGCCTCAAACCTTGCATAGAAGGTATTGAGATCATTTGCTAAGGAGATGTCACTGTTCAGTTTGAGGGAGGTGCCTTTGTAGTCTGTCATCGTTTTGAGGCCCTGCCACATAGCTCTGGAGTCAGCCTGTTCAAACTGAAGTTCAATTTTATCCCTGTAGCGCCATTTTGCCTCTATTACTGTCCTCCTTACGTTGTATCGCGCCACCTTGTGGTCATTCATGTTGCCTGCCACCAGGCCGTCGTTGTATGCTGTGGTGCGCGCTTTCAGAGCTTCACGGACGGATTTGTTTACCATGGGCTTTTGATTTGGGTAAACTTTAATTATGGTAGTGGGGATTGTTTCTTCCACCAAAGTACGAACAAAGTCCAGCACTGTCTCCGTGTAGTCATTAATGTTATCTGTGTCACGGAATACACTCCAGTCTGTGCATTCAAGCGCAGTTTGGAGCGTCTTCTCTGACTCCACATCCCATTTCTGCACCTCTCGCGAGACTACCGGAGTGCTCTTGATCCTTTGTTTATATTTTGGTGAAAGAAAAATGGCCGCATGATCAGATTTTCCGAAGCCGCTAGCAGAATGAGCCTTGTATCCACACTTGAATTGCGTGTAACAGTGGTCTAAAATGTTACCGCCTCTGGTGTTACAAGTCACATGCTGATAGAAGTCCGGCAATACCTTTCTCAGATTGGCGCTATTGAAATCACCCACAACCACAATAGCAGCATCACGTTAGCTGCCTGGAGTTTATTTACCTCGTCGTGGAGCCTGGAGAGCGTGTCACCAGTGTTTGCTTGCGGTGGAATATACACCCCGACCAGGATGATCGACGTTAGCTCCCTCGGGAGGAAGAAAGGTCGACACTTGCCACTAAGCCTCTTCAACTCATTCAGAACGCAGCGGCCCGCCTGATCTCAAACCTACCGAAGTCGGCCCATGTCACCCCACTTCTTAGGGACCTGCACTGGCTCCCCATTGCTGCACGAATCCGCTTCAAGGCCCTCGACCTAGCATACCGTGCGGCAAAGGGAACCGCTCCCGCCTACCTCCGGTCAATGGTCTCTAACTACACACCCTCAAGACCCCTATGCTCTGCATCTTCTGGCCGCCTCAGACCTACTCCTATCCAAGCTCCGGGAGGGTCATCAAAGAGAAGTCGCCTATTCTCAGTCCTTGCCCCACAATGGTGGAATGAACTACCCACCCCAGTTAGGACAGCCGAATCACGTCCAATCTTTCGCCGTCGACTAAAGACGCACTTCTTCAACCATTATTTGAATTAAAAAAAATTTAATTAAAATAAAAATAAAAATATCTAACCCTAACTAACTGTACTGTCATGTACTTGTCCTAATAAACTAACCTACACTGTAGCACTCAACACTTTGATGAACATTGTTGCTCAGCTGATAGAGTTGTGCCCTTCCTGATGGCTTGTCGTACAGAACTTGTAAGTCGCTTTGGATAAAAGCGTCAGCTAAATGACTAAATGTAAAAATGTAAATGTAAGTTGGGGGAGCAGTGGCTCGATAGTTCCTTCACGTTGGCTAGATCGCTCCAATTGTTGTTCAACATGAAGGCTATTCCACCTCCACGCTGTTTGCCGGATTCTGCTGTTCTATCCTTGCGGTGAATGAAGAAGTGTTTGACCAGTCTGTTGTCTCTGTCTTCTAGACCAGTCTGTTGTCTCTGTCTTCTAGACCAGTATGTTGTCTCTGTCTTCTAGACCAGTCTGTTGTCTCTGTCTTCTAGACCAGTCTGTTGTCTCTGTCTTCTATACAAGTCTGTTGTCTCTGTCTTTTAGACCAGCCTGTTGTCTCTGTCTACAAGATACACTACACGACCAAGGTACCCATGTACATGTCAAAATACTTCCCAAAGGTCAGTGAATACCACGATCACAACACCAGAGGGAGCTCCACAAATCATGTTAAACCCCGATTCGGCTTAAACAAGGGACTAAACACGTTTCGCAATTATGCCACATCAATGTGGAACGCCCTACCCAAAGCTGTAAAGGAATGTGAATCACTACCCACTTTCAAAACCACTCTCAAGGAACACCTACGGGAGACTGCAATTCGAAACTGGCCCCTGTAAATGTCCTAACCCAACCCCCTCCAATGTACATAACTTACCTAGTATGGTTTTGTCAATATTCCAATGTACAGTTTTGCTTGTTTGTACAGTGTTCTCCCCCCCCCAACCCCCTCCAATGTAAATTACCTAGTATGGTTGTCAATATCCCAATGTACAGTTTTGCTTGTACAGTTGTACAGTGTTTCCCCCCCCAACCCCGCCCTACCCAACCCCCCAACCCCTCCCTACCCAACCCCCCCCCCCCCCCCCCCCCCCCCCCCCCCCCACACAACCACACCCAACCTCCTCCAATGTACAGTTTCTACATCAAATGTATATACTCCCTTTTCTGGACTCTTTTTGTATCACAAACAGTACTGTATTTGCAAATCTGGTATGTCATAAATGTATAGATGTAGCAGTACTGTCTATCTGTATGGCATGTATGTCCTTATGAATTGAAAATGGGGGACCCTGATGTAAACAAGACGAAAGTATTTCTCTGGTCTGCATCCCCTTAACAATTGTGTGTATTGAGCTGTACTGTATTGTACCCATTCTGCAATCTGTTAATAAAGTTTTCAATCAATCAATCAATCAAACCAGCCTGTTGTCTCTGTCTTCTAGACCAGCCTGTTGTCTCTGTCTTCTAGACCAGTCTCTGTATTCTAGACCAGCCTGTTGTCTCTGTCTTCTAGACCAGTCTCTGTATTCTAGACCAGTCTGTTGTCTCTGTCTTCTAGACCAGCCTGTTGTCTCTGTCTTCTAGACCAGTCTGCTCTCTGTCTTCTAGACCAGTCTGTTGTCTCTGTCTTCTAGACCAGTATTTTGCCTCTGTCTTCTAGACCAGTCTGTTGTCTCTGTCTTCTAGACCAGTCTGCTCTCTGTCTTCTAGACCAGCCTGTTGTCTCTGTCTTCTAGACCAGTCTGTTGTCTCTGTCTTCTAGACCAGTCTGTTGTCTCTGTCTTCTATACCAGTCTGTTTTCTCTGTCTTTTAGACCAGCCTGTTGTCTCTGTCTACAAGATACACTACACGACCAAGGTACCCATGTACATGTCAAAATACTTCCCAAAGGTCAGTGAATACCACGATCACAACACCAGAGGGAGCTCCACAAATCATGTTAAACCCCGATTCGGCTTAAACAAGGGACTAAACACGTTTCGCAATTATGCCACATCAATGTGGAACGCCCTACCCAAAGCTGTAAAGGAATGTGAATCACTACCCACTTTCAAAACCACTCTCAAGGAACACCTACGGGAGACTGCAATTCGAAACTGGCCCCTGTAAATGTCCTAACCCAACCCCCTCCAATGTACATAACTTACCTAGTATGGTTTTGTCAATATTCCAATGTACAGTTTTGCTTGTTTGTACAGTGTTCCCCCCCCCCCCCCCCCCAACCCCCTCCAATGTAAATTACCTAGTATGGTTGTCAATATCCCAATGTACAGTTTTGCTTGTACAGTTGTACAGTGTTTCCCCCCCCAACCCCGCCCTACCCAACCCCCCAACCCCTCCCTACCCAATCCCCCCCCCCCACACAACCCCACCCAACCTCCTCCAATGTACAGTTTCTACGTCAAATGTATATACTCCCTTTTCTGGACTCTTTTTGTATCACAAACAGTACTGTATTTGCAAATCTGGTATGTCATAAATGTATAGATGTAGCAGTACTGTCTATCTGTATGGCATGTATGTCCTTATGAATTGAAAATGGGGGACCCTGATGTAAACAAGACGAAAGTATTTCTCTGGTCTGCATCCCCTTAACAATTGTGTGTATTGAGCTGTACTGTATTGTACCCATTCTGCAATCTGTTAATAAAGTTTTCAATCAATCAATCAATCAAACCAGCCTGTTGTCTCTGTCTTCTAGACCAGCCTGTTGTCTCTGTCTTCTAGACCAGTCTCTGTATTCTAGACCAGCCTGTTGTCTCTGTCTTCTAGACCAGTCTCTGTATTCTAGACCAGTCTGTTGTCTCTGTCTTCTAGACCAGCCTGTTGTCTCTGTCTTCTAGACCAGTCTGCTCTCTGTCTTCTAGACCAGTCTGTTGTCTCTGTCTTCTAGACCAGTATGTTGCCTCTGTCTTCTAGACCAGTCTGTTGTCTCTGTCTTCTAGACCAGTCTGCTCTCTGTCTTCTAGACCAGCCTGTTGTCTCTGTCTTCTAGACCAGTCTGTTGTCTCTGTCTTCTAGACCAGTCTGTTGTCTCTGTCTTCTAGACCAGTATGTTGCCTCTGTCTTTTAGACCAGCCTGTTGTCTCTGTCTTCTAGACCAGTCTGTTGTCTCTGTCTTCTAGACCAGTATGTTGTCTCTGTCTTCTAGACCAGTCTGTTGTCTCTGTCTTCTAGACCAGTCTGTTGTCTCTGTCTTCTAGACCAGTCTGTTGTCTCTGTCTTCTAGACCAGTCTGCTCTCTGTCTTCTAGACCAGTCTGTTGTCTCTGTCTTCTAGACCAGTATGTTGCCTCTGTCTTCTAGACCAGTCTGTTGTCTCTGTCTTCTAGACCAGTCTGCTCTCTGTCTTCTAGACCAGTATGTTGTATCTGTCTTCTAGACCAGTCTGTTGTCTCTGTCTTCTAGACCAGTATGTTGTATCTGTCTTCTAGACCAGTCTGCTCTCTGTCTTCTAGACCAGCCTGTTGTCTCTGTCTTCTAGACCAGTCTGTTGTCTCTGTCTTCTAGACCAGTATGTTGTCTCTGTCTTCTAGACCAGCCTGTTGTCTCTGTCTTCTAGACCAGCCTGTTGTCTCTGTCTTCTAGACCAGCCTGTTGTCTCTGTCTTCTAGACCAGTATGTTGTCTCTGTCTTCTAGACCAGTCTGTTGCCTCTGTCTTCTAGACCAGCCTGTTGTCTCTGTCTTCTAGACCAGTATGTTGTTTCTGTCTTCTAGACCAGTATGTTGTCAAGAACAGGTAAGGTGTAACAGGTAATGTGTAACAGAGGTAAGGTGTAACAGGTAAGGTGTAACAGAGGTAAGGTGTAACAGGTAAGGTGTAACAGAGGTAAGGGACAGCAATAAACTCAAATGGGACATTAACACCACTGCCATCATCAAAAAGGCCCAGCAGCGCCTGTACTTCCTCAGGCAACTGAGGAAGTACAGAGTCCAACAACACCTGCTGGTCCAATTCTACACCAGGCCATAATTCAAAGTATCCTCACCTCATCCATCACAGTCTGGTACGGTTCCACTGATAAACACACCAAACACAAACTCCAACGCATCATCAAGACAGCCTCCAAAATAATTGGCTGCCCCCTCCCCTCTCTGGACTCCATCTACACCTCACGCACAGTCACCCGCTCTGTTAAAATAGTCAATGACCCCTCTCACCCAGCACACCACTTATTCCAGCGCATGCCCTCAGGTCGCTACAGGTCCATCCTAACCAGACACACACGCTTCACAAACTGTTTTTTCCCCACAGCAGTCCGAACACTGAACACCCTGTGTAACAGAGGTAAGGTGTAACAGGCCAGGTGTAACAGGTAAGGTGTAACATGTAAGGTGTAACAGGTAAGGTGTAACAGAGGTAAGGTGTAACAGAGGTAAGGTGTAACAGGTCAGGTGTAACAGGTCAGGTGTAACAGGTAAGGTGTAACAGGCCAGGTGTAACAGGTAAGGTGTAACAGGTAAGGTGTAACAGGTAAGGTGTAACAGAGGTAAGGTGTAACAGGTCAGGTGTAACAGGTCAGGTGTAACAGGTAAGGTGTAACAGGCCAGGTGTAACAGGTAAGGTGTAACAGGTAAGGTGTAACAGAGGTAAGGTGTAACAGGTAAGGTGTAACAGAGGTAATGTGTAACAGAGGTAAGGTGTAACAGGTAAGGTGTAACAGGTAAGGTGTAACAGGTAAGGTGTAACAGGTAAGGTGTAACAGAGGTAAGGTGTAACAGAGGTAAGGTGTAACAGAGGTAAGGTGTAACAGGTAAGGTGTAACAGGTAAGGTGTAACAGGTAAGGTGTAACAGGTAAGGTGTAACAGAGGTAAGGTGTAACAGAGGTAAGGTGTAACAGGTCAGGTGTAACAGAGGTAAGGTGTAACAGAGGTAAGGTGTAACAGGTAAGGTGTAACAGGTAAGGTGTAACAGGTAAGGTGTAACAGAGGTAAGGTGTAACAGAGGTAAGGTGTAACAGGTAAGGTGTAACAGAGGTAAGGTGTAACAGAGGTAAGGTGTAACAGGTAAGGTGTAACAGGTAAGGTGTAACAGGTAAGGTGTAACAGGTAAGGTGTAACAGAGGTAAGGTGTAACAGAGGTAAGGTGTAACAGGTCAGGTGTAACAGAGGTAAGGTGTAACAGAGGTAAGGTGTAACAGGTAAGGTGTAACAGGTAAGGTGTAACAGGTAAGGTGTAACAGAGGTAAGGTGTAACAGAGGTAAGGTGTAACAGGTAAGGTGTAACAGAGGTAAGGTGTAACAGAGGTAAGGTGTAACAGGTAAGGTGTAACAGGTAAGGTGTAACAGAGGTAAGGTGTAACAGGTAAGGTGTAACAGAGGTAACTCACAGTACGCGTTAGCATTTCACTGGTCGTCCAGGGCTTGCTCTTCCGCTGTCAGTTCTCCGGTGGGGGCCCCCTAGGCCGGGAGCCAGGTCCACCGCTCAGGATGTTTTTTGCTACCTTTTTTCATTATTATTTCCTGTTATCCCATACCCATCAACCCATACAAGTTGATAATGACCACCCCCAACTCAGCCCTGTTTGGCCTCAGGGGTCAAAAAACATATTTTTGGGAAAGGCTTCTGGCGAAATTATGTAATTGCAAATATGAGGGTACTGCAACTGCATAAATTGTCAGATTAGTCTGAAACTTTGCATGGTGTATCCTGACACATAGGGGAAAGTATCAGAATAATACTCTGGGGCTTACTACCTTTCTATTGTCAAATATCACACTCAGAATACCCCAAAAGACTAAACAATTTCTGTCCGCCTGACAAATTGTTATCAAAAGTGATCATTTTCAAGTATTTTATTATACATGTTGCTGCCTCACATGGATATGAAAAACTTCCCACATCTATAAGCTTCAATTTAATTCCAAGATTACCTTTCCATCTAGAAGATTACACCTGATATGACCAAAGTTCTCCATTGTACCTCAAATATATCTAAAAAATATATTAAACAAGAGTTGAGACTTAAGTAATGTACTGCTATACTATCTGAAGTGAATTACATGAAAAGTTAACAATGTTACGCCCCCTGGTGGAACAGGGTATCACAGTGCAACATAAAGCAGTGCTGACCCGGTTACACACACCAACCAACCAAAGCCCTAACCCTGTTTCATGTCACATCCCACCTGAAGTTATTGAGCAAAGACAATTTTGGGTAAGTTGATCTATTTTTCTGGCTGTGGGAAGAGATTGAGTCTATTACGAGATTGGTATTTTTCTATATGAAAGGTGGCAACTCAGACCAATGTAGCTAGCCAGTGAGAGCAGGAGCGGCAGACTAGCTAGTGAGAGTAGAAGTGGGAGAAAGATTATGAAATTATAATTATTAAGAAATTATAATTATTAGCAACTCTACTTCTAGAGTGATAACATTAGCTAGTTAGTTTGTAGATTGTTAGCTGCCAGCCCAATGTAGCTAGCTAGTGGGAGTGGGCGACTAGTGAGAGCAGAAGTGGGATATAAATTATGGTGTGTGTGTGTACACATGTGTGTACAATGGTTGCAATGCTACGCTATAGTCAAGGTGCCAAAGAGACGACAAGATGCCTGGATACCATGCCAGAGTGCTTCCATGCTGGAAGCTCTAGAGACTCCTCGATGACAAGTATCTGGAAACTTATGAACCACTCTCTGCAGAATGGGCTGCATTTCTGGAAAATCTCACTCTGAATGAATCTACTCTCACTGAAGTGCTCTTATCAGAAGATGTATCTCACCACATGGCAGAATATCATGCATTTAGAGAAGCAGTGAGAAATGGGGAGCTGGGAGAAACTGTACAGTTTTAGATGGAATACATGGACTGCACCTGGCTCGTCCTGTCAATGAATAAGGCAATCAAAATGAATGACTATGAAGGATACAAAGCCATCCTAAACAACATGCCAGACCTCTTCTTCTGCTCAGACCAGCAGAACTATGCTAGATTCCTCACATACTTGGGATAATTTCTTGAACACATTGAGGAAACACATCCAGGATCTGATAAACATTTGCAAAACAATAGAAGAGACGTGATAGATATCAGTGTTTTCAGCCGTCATCTGCCGTTCCAGGAAGTCTCTGCGTTGTGTTTGTTGTTTGTTTGTTGATGGCAATCTTACTGGCTGTCACACTGTCTCACCCCGTTGATGCATCCGTAACAGAAGAATTAGTACTGGAAACGTGATCTCTTTCTCAGTAGGATGTTTATTTATCATAAACGTAGCATCTCGTAAAAAAATTTAAGTATTTGATGGTCTAATCAATGAACCTAGATTTTTTTGTATCCTCTTTTTCTTTGCCTGATTTTTCTATTTTTCTCCCCATCCCAATTTAGTCGTTATGCCAATTCCCCCCTTCCCCTACCTGGTTGTTGTGCGCATGTTCCTCCTACTGGTCGGTACAAGGGAACTCTGAAGTCCACCACATGCTTCCTCCGACACATGTGGAGACAGCCAGTGGCTCTCTTTCCACCTGGCAGCGAGGACTCTCATTGGTGAAGCGTAACGTGTGGGAGGTCATGCTGCCTTCACCATTTCCTGCCTTTCGCTGAGCAGGCGCCCAGACCTGACCTGTAGGCGTCGCTGTCCACAACACCAGATTACCACCCACGACTTCCCTCCCCTAACTCAGCCAAACGAGTTAGTATGATGACCGGCCCAAGCCGCAGGGCAATGCTGACTCCGGGAGTCGAGACCGCAGCCTCTTGCATTGGTGACGAGCGCAATCTCCGCTACGCCACCCGACCGCCCCCAATGAACCTAGATTAATAGATTAATCTCTCTGACACCCGCTTGGTGGTTGCGGCCTATCTGTTAGCCTGTAGCTATCGGTTCTGTTAGCCAGTAGCTAGCTCTGTCCTCGTGGCCATTTCCCTTCCCCCTCCCAACGCTCGTCAGAGAGCTGGGAGCTCTATTGGTGTGATTCATCTCGCCGTCGCCACCACGTCTGACTCAAACCGGAACTCACAGCTATAAAGTTTTTTCCCTAGCAACGGCTGCCAGCCCATACAAACGCCACCCCTACCCAGGATTGTCTCCTTCAGCCCCGCCCTGTGCATGCAGCACAGCATGCGCTCTTCCCAGAGTTCGTAGTTCTCTGCTTTTCCAGTGAATGTCGGCCACTTGTCTCTTCTCCGGTTTTCCATCCTCTTCGTTAATGGTATGCTTAGCTTTTACTCTGGTCGGCCTAGCGACTAGCCACGCGGTGCTCCCGGCGCTATCCTAGCCTATAACTTCAGCTAAGCTTGATACAGTACCTCCACTATTTCGCACGGCGTTATCTGGGCCCATAACCTGTTAACAGAACTCACTTTAGGTCAACAATAATGTGGTCAAGAGGCATGGTTTCTATCTTGTGCCTGAACTGGCGTCGCTTCTTTTATTCACATATAAGCAGCAGTTGTACAACTCTTCTCTCTCTGAGAGACGTTGGAGGAGAGAACGAAAGGGGTGGGCACCTTTCCTTTTATAGTTGCCCTAAGGTAGAATACATGGGTGGCTACGCCCAGAGCGCCCTCCAGTGGGGACAGATATATATGCACCAAGGCAATCACTGGTGGAGACAATTGTCTACACAGGTAAACAGTTACTAGTGTAAACAGTCATATGTACAGTTAGACAGTTACTAACAATCCTATACAGAGTCTCTTATCTCAACAACAATACACCTAGAACATAAACATTAAAATACAACACAGTATTTACAACATAATCCAACATAATAATAAAAGCAATAATAAAATACTGATTAAAAGTGATTACATTTTTGATTGGTTAATAACCAGGTCTTGAGTTTTTTTGTAAATGTGTGGTAGGTAGCACAGTGTCTTATTTCAATTGGTAGGGTGTTCCAGAACTGAGTGGCTCTGACTACAAAACAGGACTGACTGGTGTATTTGAAGCTTTGATTTCAACTTCGGTTTCCCCCCTGTGTGTGACAAAGAAATGAACGTACATATTCAATTTTAATGTACGTTAACACATATCTCAACAGGCCTATTCCCTAGTATCTGGAAATAGGCAGAGATATTTCCATTACACAAA